>NC_067128.1:37688181-37898181 GCF_021347895.1 Acanthochromis polyacanthus
TCCAGGTTTCTTCTTCCATGGTCTCTAATAGTTGTCACCAACCTCCTACCAACATTAAAGTTTACCCAGAATCCAATCCAACTTTATTTTTAAAGCACCTTAAAAACAACACTGTCGACCAAAGTGCTGTACACATTAAAACAAAATAAAGAAATAAATAAAATAATGAATGAGCTTTTAAAGTTTCTCTGGTGAATTATCAGAAACCAGGAACCAGTGATTGCTTCTAGGATACATCCCATAATACCGATAATCACAGCTGGTTATAGAAGAAAATTACTCAAAATTTGTTGAGTAGTTTACAGGATTTGTTAAACTGACTAAATCCAGTCCACAGTGTCTCAAAATTTGTTCAAAATTGTCAAAAATGATTCAAGAACTTTCTAAATTGAACCAAAATTTGTCCAGAGTTACATGAAATTTGCTAAGAATGATATGAAAATATATGTTCAGACTGAGACCCCTGGATCGATGTAAAACTGATCTGGAGTCAGTTTTTCCCAGAACTCAGATGTTTCTCCTCCTAAATGTCATGGTTCTATCTGCTGGACTGATGAAGTTCTGAGGCTCAGAAATGTTCCGTCTTTGTATTGGGTGTTTCTGCCTCTTTGTTCTTTTTTTTTTGGGTTTATTTTGGTTAAAACTCTGGAGGCTGATTAAAGCGATCATTCCTGTTTTCTCCTGGGTTCTGCTGTGGGTTCCAGAGTTCTCCGTGGCTCTCTATCTGATTGAGACGTTAGAATATGAGAAGTGAAGCTGAGTCTGGTTCTGGTTAACTGAGCAGTTATCCATCCAGTATCTCAGATTACTGACGGTGATTTACGACTCCATCCTCCTCACTCTGTGCTGCTTTTCTCTGTTGTCAATTAAGCTGAATTATTAAAGCAGACGTCTTATTACCGTAACGGTGTGACTAATGGTTCCTCCTGCAGCGCTAAAGTTTAGATGAAATGTGCTGTTTGTTCTTCAGGAGACTTTGACACGGTACAGAGTCCGTCCACACCCATCAAGGAGCTGGAGGACCGAGCCTGCAGGGGTGGAGGCTCCAATCCAGGGGCCGGGGCCGCAAGAACAACCCGTCCCCTCCACCAGACAGCGACCTGGAGGTAGGAGGACCAGGAAAGACCTGCAGTTAGTCAGCAGTGTGCATCAACCGTCCAGTTGTCAGTAGGTACAGTACTCTAGAACGTTCTCCAGTTGACGGTAGGTCTACTCTAGAACTTTCTCCAGTTGTTGGTAGGTCTACTCTAGAACTTTCTCCAGTTGACGGTAGGTCTACTCTAGAACTTTCTCCAGTTGTTGGTAGGTCTACTCTAGAACTTTCTCCAGTTGACGGTAGGTCTACTCTAGAACTTTCTCCAGTTGTTGGTAGGTCTCCTCTAGAACTTTCTCCAGTTGACGGTAGGTCTGCTCTAGAACTTTCTCCAGTTGTTGGTAGGTCTCCTCTAGAACTTTCTCCAGTTGTCGGTAGGTCTGCTCTAGAACTTTCTCCAGTTGTCGATAGGTCTACTCTAGAACTTTCTCCAGTTGTCTGTAGGTCTGCTCTAGAACTTTCTCCAGTTGTCGTAGGTCTGCTCTAGAACTTTCTCAGTCGTCGGTAGTTCTACTCTAGAACTTTCTCCAGTTGTCAGTAGGCCTGCTCTAGAGCTTTCTCCAGTTGAGAAACGTCTAAGTGGACAAACACGTCTACAACAACAAAACCTTGTCCATAATGAGTCAAAATTCGTCCAGAATGAATAAAACTCACTTTAATTGGCTTAAAAATTGTTCAAAAGGATTTAAAATGTCTCAATGGACAAAAACTTGATCCAAATGAAAAAAGCTCATTTAAAATTTCTCAAAAACTGTTGAAAATGAGAAAAAACCTAAAAGTGACTCAGTTTTTAAACATTTTACTCAAAATTTGTCGAAGTGGACATACACTTTTTCCACAATGACTTGAAATTTGTCCAAAAAGATTCTGAAAAAAGAAATTCACATAATTGACTTGAAACTTTGTCTCCATTGGCTTAAAATTGTCCAAAATGACCTGAAACCTGTCCAGTTGAGTCCAAATTTGTCCAAATAAATGAATTTACGCCCAAAATGACAAAACCTTGTCCACCATGATTCCAAATTCATACAGAATGACTAAAAATTGATCAAAATGAAAAGAGCCTATTGAAAACAACCTATATAGCAAAGTCAGTCAAAACTTCTCTAAAATCAGTCAAAATTGGTCTAAATGGACAAAAATATGTCCGAAATGTCTCCAGAAAGTTGTTCCACATCATCTAAAATAGACAGAATGTGTCTATAAAGTAGTCCAGAGGACGACCTGCAGGCTGATGGAGATGTCTCGGTCCGTTTGTGCTTCTGTATGAACTAACTTATGGGGTTTTTTTGTCCTTCAGAGAGTGTTTGTGTGGGATCTGGATGAAACCATCATCGTCTTCCATTCTCTGCTCACTGGTTCCTACGCTCAGAAGTATGGGAAGGTAAGACACTGATCCAACCAGCTGTCTTTACTGAGATGTCTTCAGTTCCTGCTGGGAGCATCTCTACGTCCAAGAAGAAAGCATTGATTGTCTTGTTGTGGACAGAAACTGTTGATCAGCTCAGACTGCTGGAGCAAAAGTTCAGAATCTGTCCTAAATAACAAACAAATGTCCAACACAAGTCCAAACACGTCAAAAATTACTGAAAGTGTTGTCAAAATTATTTAAAATTGATCATAAATGATTGAAGATTTGTTCAAAATGGCTCAAAATTGGTTAAAAATGACAAAAATGGAATTACTCTGAATTGTTCAAAATAACAAAAATTGAACCCAATGACTCAAAATTTGCCCGCAGTCAGTTAAAATTACTAAAGTTGTCAAAAGAGAGAATTAATCTGATCCTGATATTATGAGGTAGAGTGAGACATTCAATTGAGAAATATGAGAAATAGAAGAGAGGACATAGCTTTGTCTTTAGGACAATTGCTGGATGATGGAAATGATGAAAACAAGACAGAAAATGACAAAAACGAGATACAAAACAACCATAACAAGACATCAAATGACAAAAAGGAGACACAAATTGACAGAAAACAACAGACAGACAGACAACAGATGTAGTTTACGTCTGTTGTCTGTCTCTCTCAGACTTGAGTTGAATGTGGTGGGTGGGACGTAGAATGTCCTCCAGTTCTGGAGCGACCCAAACCGTGTTGGAGACATCGTTGTGTTTTAAATTGAAACCTGAAGCTTTTATTCAGGATTAGAACATCTCCAACACGTTTTAACTCCAGCAGCTCCTCCTCTTCTCTCAGATTATTCCCATCCTGAATGTTTGTGATCCGTCTCTTTGGTTCTGAATAACGGTCTCTGGGTGGTGGATGATGTTGATTCCAGCTCCTCTGAACCGGTCCGGTGGTCTCTGCTGTTTATGGGTCCCTGTACTTTAACGGTTCTTGGCTCGGGTCGGATCAGCCGCCGCCAAGGCTGCACATTTTTATTGGGTGATGTCGTTTCCTGTGGGCACCGGCTCGGTTCTGCTTCCTGAAGCCGTCCTGATCTTGGTGTTTGGCAGCTCTGGGTCGGCTTTGTGGCTGTGATTGGGTTCCTCTGGATGTTTGGCAGCTTTGGAGGGTGAAGAAAAGCCCGGCTGAGCTGTAAATCTGAGTGGGGGAGACTCGGAACACATGAGGTTCTACAGCTCCGGTTCTGTTTACTGCTCAGAACCCAAATGAAGGTTCTGTGTTTGTCATCACTTTGAAACTGATAATGAATGAGAAGTTTTCACCGACTCAGATTTAATCTGATGACAAACTTCACCCAGCATCAGAACACCATAGAGTTCTTCATCTGCAGCTTTGGAACGATTACTGGACCTCCAAATGTTCCACTCAGCGTCTTCAACACGGATCGTTTATCTTTAATTTGATCAACAGTAGTTAAATAATCACAGCATCTTGTAAAAATATGGCAAAAAAAATTTCAAGAAAATGTTTTAAAAATCTCCAAAATGACAAAATGTTTTACATTTTTAATTGTTTAGTTGAAAGAACTCAAGTTCAGTTTTCATTCTTTGGCTTTCAAGGATGGAGACGAGAAGTTCTGTCTTGGTTCGTTAGTTTTCAAGCACCGAAAAGGAGAACTTCAGTTCTGCAGTTGGTGTTTAAGAACCAATTAAAGAAGTCCAGTTTTGGTTCTTCAGTTTCCAAGAAGCTTAATGAGAAGTTTAGTTTTAGTTTGTTGGTTGTGAAGAACCAATGAGACAAGTCCACTGTTAGTTCTTTGGTTCAGAAGGAACTAAAAGAGAACTTCAGTTTTGGTTCTTTGGCTTTCAAGAACCAGTAATAGAACTTTGGTTCCATTCTCAGGAATGCAGGAAATACTAACAACAGTAATAATTATATTTCAGATGGTCTCTCGTAAAACCTACAAAGATAACCAGAATCTGCAGCATTAAATCTACGTCTGGTTTTATTGGACACGTTCATGCATAAAATCACCAGATCTAGCGGTTCACTCGTCATTTCTACAGGTTTAAAGCTTCAGTGTTTGAAATGATGAATTAAACTCTAAATATCTGCAGCTCTGAGAAGTTTGGTGGCAGCTGAGTCTGTTCACACCTTAGCTTAAAATAGTGTTTACACCATCGGCACACAAACCAGAGCCGAGGAGACTCAACTGGCATCAATACCTGAACACACACTCTTATTATAACTATATATCCACCACATTTATATAATAAATACATGAACACATACATTATATCAGGAGGGACTCTAAACAGGACGTTGGTGCATTGAATAAAGTCACATCTGAACGAGTCAAACACTGTTTTCTGCATTGTGTTCTTCTTTCTGCATCAGTTTTTGGTGGAAACGTGTTTATTCAACTACATTAATGACTCTTTTCTTCAGGGTTCTTTACATGTGCAGCTTTTTGTAGCTTAAAGCTAAAATCAATGATTTATTTAATGTATATTTTTCTGTGAGGGACAGATGCATGTGTTGTTAATATTAGGAGAGCCTGAAATCTGCAGCTTTAGCTGGTTGTAGATCTCAGATGTTAACAGGTTAAGGCCAAAGTAATATTTAAAGGTTGTTGCTAGAGGTACGGACCCGTACCCGTAGCCTGTGGACTACGGATACGGCACTTGCCATTTGCCAATCAGATACGCGAGATCTGGTCACGTGACTCCCGGTAGACGCTAGCGGTACGGACCCATACCATCGGTACTACAGGTACGGACCCTAAACCTGACCCTAACACTAACCCTAACCTTAACCTTAACCTTTGCTTACCTTTCAACAGTTTGCAGTGGTTAGCAGCTTCTTGACTCGCAAGACTCGCTTACAGGTCCGTATCTGTCTGGCAAATTGGAAAGTGCCGTATCTGTAGCCCACAGGCTACGGGTACGGGTCCGTATCTGTCGACACTACCGTATTTAAAACCAACACCTAGACCTCCGTGAACACCTAGACCTCTGTGAACACCTAGACCTCTGTGAACACCTAGACCTCCATGAACACCTAGACCTCTATGAACATCTAGACCTCTGTGAACACCTAGACCTCTGTGAACATCTAGACCTCCATGAACACCTAGACCTCTATGAACACCTAGACCTCTATGAACACCTAGACCTCTGTGAACATCTAGACCTCTGTGAACACCTAGACCTCCATGAACACCTAGACCTCTATGAACACCTAGACCTCCGTGAACACCTAGACCTCTGTGAACACCTAGACCTCTGTGAACACCTAGACCTCCATGAACACCTAGACCTCTATGAACACCTAGACCTCTATGAACACCTAGACCTCTGTGAACATCTAGACCTCTGTGAACACCTCGACCTCTGTGAACACCTAGACCTCTGTGAACACCTAGACCTCTGTGAACACCTAGACCTCCGTGAACACCTAGACCTCCATGAACACCTAGACCTCTATGAACACCTAGACCTCTAACCAGCATTAGCTTCATTTAAACACTGATGATTTTATAACATCGTCTGACCACAAACCCAGCTGTTAAAAGCAACGATTTATTCCCAGTGTTTGATGCTAAAGTTTGTACCACCATCAGGAGAAATGTTTGTACAACATGAACTGAAACGATCAGATTGTATTTCTGGAGGGAAATTAATGCTTTAGATCAGTAATGTCCAACATGAGGCCCGTGGTCCAAAAGTGGTCCTCCAGAGGGTCCAATCCGGTCCTCAAAGTGTAAAAATTACAGAGAAGACATTAACTGCAGATTGTAAATTAGTAAAACTATAAATTTAAAATCATTTCTAGACCATGACAAGTTGTTTGGATCAGAAAGTAAAATACTAGATTGTTCTTTGTTCTTTTGTATCTCATTTTTGTAATATTTTTCTCTTGTTTTTGTCTTTTTTTTGTCTGATTTTTTTTAAAATCCTCCAGTAAATCCTCCATGGTTCAGGTCCAGGTGACTAAATGTTGTGTTCCTTTGTAGACACTCTGTGATCTGGAAGTTGTAATGAGGAAATGATAAACTGAGGATGAATGTTGATGAAACTGAATTTATTTTTCTTCATAAATTCCAGGTTGTTCATGATGTTTTGTAGAAATATAATTCCTTAAATGTGAACATTAGGAACCATGAGGAGCTGTGGTTATTTACAGGTTATCATGCTGTGGTTTTACTGGTTTTACTGGTTTTACTGCAGATCAGACTGGACTAGAATAATTTTGACATCTCTACTTCAGATGAACCTTTAAAGCTTCAGGTTGAGTTTAGTTTCAGTTTCTTCTTCATCTCTCTTCTTCCCTCCATCAGACCCCTCTCTCTCTCCCTCCTTATGTCAGTGTGTCCTCGCTCGCCCACTTTCACTCCTTCCTGTTAGCTCGATGCTATTCTGGTCGTCTGACTGCATCAGCGAATCGTGCGGCGAGCTGTCGACCCTCACTGACCTATTACAGATGATGGTTTTGCAGCTGAGCCTCCACACACCATACACACACACACACACACACACACACACACACACACACACACATGCACACACACAAACACACACACACACACAGTAACACACACATGTCTGGTTCTTATATCCCCATGGGGAATTACCATTGACTCCCATTCATATCTAACCCCTTACCCTAACCCTAACCCTAACCCTAACTAACCCTAACCCTAACCTTGACCAACACCAAAACAATGTCTAACCCTAAAGAAACGTTTTTGCACTTTTACTTTTTTCAGTAACAACAACATGGCCAAGAAAACACTGTTTAAACTTGTGGGGACCTCATTTTTGGTCCCCACCGTGACACGAGTCCCCACCGAGATAGCATGGAGTCAGGTCAAAGTCCCCACCGGGTAGCAAAAACAAGACCACAGTAACACACACACACACACACACACACACACACACACAGTAACACACACACACACAGTAACACACACACCGTAACACACACACACACACAGTAACACACTCCCCCCCCCCCCCAGCAGGAGGAATGTTGATGGGACTGAACAAGTGCAGCCCGTCTGTCAGCATCTGGATCGTACCAAGTGTGCAGACGGGGGTGTGAAGGGACCCTGGACCTGGTCTGGTCTTTGGGGTGTTGAACAGGTATGCTGTGGGTGTGTTGCCATGGTGATGATGTGGTCTGTCTCCTGGTCAGGACCCTCCCATGGCGGTGACGCTGGGCCTGAGGATGGAGGAGATGATCTTCAACCTGGCCGACACGCATTTATTCTTCAACGACCTGGAGGTGGGAAGAGCTCATGTTTTTCTCCAAAAAATTCCCAATTTGGTGTCATATTTTCTTGTTTTATGGCTGTTTTTGTGTTTTTGTGGTGATTTTTGAATGCGTTTGTGGTGATTTTGGATTTTTTTATTTTTATTTTGTAACTAAGTGCAGAAGTTTTGTCATTTAGTGTGGATATTTGATGGGGTTTTTGGTGATTTTTGATCTTTTTATCAAAAAAATTCACAATTTTGTGGATATTTCTGTTTTTCTGTGGCCATGTTTTGTGTTTTTGTGTTAATTTTTTGATGGTTTTTGCCTCTGTTTGTGCTGAGTTTACATGTTTTGTGATTCTTTGGGTTGTTTTATGATCGTTTTTTGTGTTTTTCTGGTGTCAGTTTGTGGTGGTTTGGATTTTTTTATGGTGATTTTGTAATTAAATACAGAGGTTGTGTCATTTCGTGTGGATTTCTGATGTTTCTATTGTGATTTTTCATCTTTTGCTTAATAAAATTACCAATTTTCTGATTTTCGATGTTTTTCTTTTAAAAAAAAAAAGCATCATTTTATGTCAATTTTCTTCCTTTTGGTACATTTTTTTGTGTTTTTCTGGGGATTTGGCACCTCTTTGTGATGTTTTTTTTTGCATCTATGGTGTAATGTACAAGAAGCTTCCAGTTAAAAGCTCCTACTGCCCCCTAGTGGAGCTGCATCCTGTCTACATCCTGATAACTGAGGTTCTAACTGAGGTTCTGTCGTTAACAGGAATGTGATCAGGTCCATATTGATGATGTGTCATCAGACGACAACGGCCAGGACTTAAGGTGATTATCTTTCATTTAATACTTTGGTAAAATATTCAAAAGATTATTTAAAACATGCGTAAACAATCTGAGCAACTTCAGTTTGTTCTGTAAAATATTTAGACAAAATCTGCAGAATTAAAACTACCATCCATGAAATGTGGTGAGAACAGACAGAATAGTTTCATAAGATCAGAATGACTGAATGGACCCAACAGAGGATGAAAGTTTCAATATTGCCATTCAAAATGGAAAATAAATTGGAGAAAATTTCCAAAATTGGCAACCTTTGGTTGTCTAGTGTCTCCATAAAGTTCCTGTAATGGATGGATCCATGTTTCTACTAAAATACAGTCTTTGGTCCACATTTCAACTGTTGAGGCTCTAACATCAGTAGAACCTGATGTGTGGAAAATGGAACTCCAACATCTAGACCTCTGTGAACACCTAGACCTCTATTTTGTATTTTTTTATCTTGTTTCTTTTTTAAAATAAATCTGACTACTATTATTGTTCCAGTACTTACAGTTTTGCGACTGATGGCTTCCATGAAGCTGCGACCAGCGCCAACCTCTGCCTGGCCACGGGGGTCCGAGGAGGGGTGGACTGGATGAGGAAACTGGCCTTCCGCTATCGACGGGTCAAAGAGCTGTACAGCTCCTACAAGAACAACGTGGGCGGTGAGCCAATCAGAAGGCAGCTTACTGCCCAGAGGGAGGCGGAGAACGTTCAGGTCTTCATGATGTTTGTGTTCAGGTCTGCTGGGTCCGGCTAAGAGGGACGCCTGGCTGCAGCTCAGAGCAGAAGTAGAAGCTCTGACCGACTCCTGGCTCACCCACGCTCTGAAGTCCCTGTCCATCATCAGCTCCAGGTGAAGCTTCAGCGCTGCAGAGGTTACTAGAGTCCTCCACCCAGAACCTCCTCAGAACATCAGAGGAACCATCTGGTTCTTCATCTCCAGTAACTTCATCAGCGATCAGAGTTCTAGAACCAGATGTTGTGAGGAGGTTCTGGGGGGACTTTGATCCAATTTAGTTCATTTTACAGCTAAAGATCTTTATTTATTGTGTTTTCTGTGTGTCCTCTCTACGTTCTCTGCGTGTTCTCCAGGAGTAACTGTGTCAATGTGTTGGTGACGACGACGCAGCTCATCCCAGCTCTGGCTAAGGTTCTCCTGTACAGTCTGGGTTCCGTGTTTCCCATCGAGAACATCTACAGCGCAACAAAAATAGGTAAGAGAAGGACATGGATCCATAAATCCAGACTAAAACCATGACATGAACGGAACCAACAGGGACTGATGTGGAACCGTTAGACCAGGGGTGGGGAACCTTTTTGACCGAGAGCCATGAGAGCCACATAAGCCGTTTGATACAGATCAACCCACAAAGTATTGCCTTGCATGAGCACAGACGTGTTGTTCATGTGTACGTTATGTCAGACAGATACTGAACTGTGTGACCTAAATATGGAACGGGTCGAGTGAATTGATGCAGACAGCTGATGTAGTGTTCACTGGTTGTCATGGTTACAGTGACACTGTGCTGCTATCTGACAGTGATGCAGAAATCTGTAACCAATCCATGGATCCAGACTATAAGCTGCATCACTGCCAGAATCTAATGAGGGAGTTCTTGTGTCATTTCTGACCTTACCTGGAAATTTCATCCAAATCTGTTGTTCTGTTGATGAGTAATGTTACAGACAGACAGACAGACAGACAGACAGCTGATCGTCACATAACTCCTCTACGTTCCTCGGTGGAGTATGAAGTCTCTGAATGTGTTCTTTTTAGTAACTTTGTTATTCTGAAGCTGACCAATAATAAATAAATACTTCTCACCATTCATAGGTGGATCTTCTGTCCATTCGTTCTAAATGTTTGGTGCTCCTCATCGTTTGTTCTTTTCTCCATCTTCTTCATCTAAAGGGTTTGCTCTGCTTTAATTAGCTGACTGTTTGATTAAGAGGAGGGAAGTTTCCTTCTTGACCTCACATCGACCCGTGTAACTACCGCATTATCCAATAGAAACAGAGTTTTGGTGTCAGACCCTCCTGATTGGCTCCAGCCACCTGAACAGGAGCGGTAGAAAATGGATTAAAGTGCATGAGAATGTTTATGTTTTTAACTGTGATTTCTGTGATGTTTGACTTTAAAATGTCTGCAGAATTATTCATTACTTCTCGTGTTAAGAAATGTCGGCTACGATTTATCTGTGAGCCAGATGCAGTCATCAGAAGAGCCTCATGTGGCTGCAGAGCTGTAGGTTAAGAACCCTGGTTTAGACTAGAAACAACCTGATGGAACTTTACTACATGATGGTGTTTGGAAAGAAAAGATGAACCCAGACTGGTCAGATGTACCCATCCCTGATAGATCTGTGTGTGTTTGTGTGAGTCATTGTGTTATTTTTCCACCTATAAAGTGTGTCTGTGTGTGTGTGTATTTATATATGTGTGGCTATATATGTTGTTGTTATTTTTCGACCAATCAGAAGCCTGTAAAGCGTGTGTCTGCTGTCTCCAGGCAAAGAAAGCTGTTTTGAGCGTATAGTCTCCCGCTTTGGCACTAACATTACGTATGTTGTGGTGGGCGATGGGAAGGATGAAGAGCATGCGGCCGGACAGGTAAACACTCACCTGTGACCATGTGACCTCTGACCATGTGACCTCCTCCCTGTGATTCTGTTCTCTGCAGGAAAAGAGAGTTGCTTTGAGCGCATAATGCAAAGGTTTGGCAGGAAAGTAGTGTATGTAGTGGTGGGTGACGGTGTGGAAGAGGAGCAGGCGGCCAAAAAGGTAAAGGACCGTGATGTCACCGCCACGCCGCCTCTGATTGGACCAGCCTGCCTCTCTGTGCTCTGGCACTTTGTGTTGGTTTTTACTTTCTCTGCTTCGTTTTCTGGTTTTGTCTTAGTTCAGCTGTTAGACTGGAAGATATTTAACGAATAATCAGAACCTGAGTGGAACCACAGGAACCCTCTGGACCCCAGACACTACAGAGTCACATTTTCTGTTCAAGTAATCACCAAAATGACACCATTTATCAGCCAGAAAGCAGAAAAAAGAAGGAAGAATCAGAACTTTAGCCTTCAGTCTGAGAACAAGTTTTAGCTCAAATATTCAGCAGATCTGAACTTAAAATCTGAATATTTTAAGAAAATCATTTTATTTTATTCCAAAAAAATAATGTGCTTGCTCTAATGGAATCTGCAAAAACACTATGATAAATGAGGAAAAATAATAAATGAAATGGAGAAAAAATGAGACAGAAAATAAAGGAAAAATAAGAAATAAAATGAGGAAATAGAATACAGAAAATAAGGAAAATATTAGACAAAAATATGAGGACAAAAAAACTGAGTGAAGACAAATAAGACACAAAAATAAAGAAAAATAAGATAAATACATTTAAAAATTTGACAAAATTAAGAAAAATAAAGAAAGTCAGAGGCAAAATGAAGAGAAATAAGACAGAAAATGAGGAAAAATAAGAAATAAAATGAGGAAATAGAATACAGAAAATAAGGAAAATATTAGATCAAAATATGAGGATCAACAAACTGAAAGTGAAGACAAATAAGACATAAAAAATAAAGAAAAAATAAGACATAAAATGAGGAAAAATAAGAAAATAAATAAATTTTAAAATTTGACAAAATTAACAAAAATAAAGAAAAAGTCGGAGTCAAAATGAAGAGAAATAAGACAGAAAATGAGGAAAAAATAAGACAAAATAAAAAGTGGACATTAAAGGAAGAAAAATAAACAAAAAAATAAGACAATATAAGGAAAAATTTGACAGAAAATGGAGAATAATAAGACACAAAATGACAGATAGGAGAGAAAAGAACCAGAATCAGTTTTATTGTCATTATACAATATTTAATGAAACTGCAGAAAGAGAAGAGAGATAAAAAACTGAGATCAGAGCCAGAAAGCAGCCTGTAAACTGTTCAGTCTCTCCATATCTCTGATAAACTCTTGGTGGGGTTCAGAGGGTTTTTTCAGAGCTGCTGCTGCTTTTATCCTCATTAGTTATTCATTCTGATTCATTCCTTCAGAACATGAATCCTCTTCTCTGCAGCTTTGGGTTTCATTCGTGATGCTGGGATTTAAAGACGCCTCAAACATTCTGGGACGTTTGCTTCAGCGCCGTTAGCTTAGCTTAGCATAAAGACTGGGAAACAATGGAAACCGTTAGCATGAAGATCCTTTAAAACTCTGATTTTTACAGAACGTTTAAATCGTTTCCAGCAGAGAAACAAGGTGAAGGTTCATAAACAGGTTTAAATATTAAATTTTAGACTCCACAACGGTATTAAATATACAAATATAGCTGAAGAATTAAATAAAAGGTCAGAAAACTACTGGACTGTTTGATTTCTGCAGTTAAAATGTTTTAGATTCAGCTTTAAGGTGAGTTTGTGGTTTCAGAATATTCCAGGTAAAGATTAGATCCACATTTAGGGTTTTTATGTAGAAATGTAAAAAAAAAAAAGACATTTGAAAGTGATTAACTGTTCAGCCAGACCGTTTGCTCTCAAATGTAAATCAGATATTTTTTAATAAAAGTAAATGTTTGAGCATCCACAGAATCCCTGGATTTATATGTTTAATTATTCAGATTAATCTCCATCATTAAAAACACTGTAAACTTGTATTACATATTTCTGAGGGGTTTTAATCCTTAATATTTAAATGACTCCAGTAAATTAAGGTAAATGACAGTGTGGGGTCATGAAGAAAATTAAACTCATTGGAATCATTGAAATCTAGTTTTTTCTGCTGGTTTTGGTTTGTTGGTTTAAATGATGATGCTGATTAATCGGGTGCTTCTGGAGCCGGTCTTTATGCTAAGCTAACGGTGGAGCCTACGTTTCCCAGAATGCTGCATGTCAGAGTGGTTGCAGTGCTGCTGTAGCTGCATGTCTGGTGGCGGCTTCTGCTGCGACTCTGCAGCTTTAACCTGTTTCCCCTCCGCAGCACAACATGCCGTTCTGGAGGATATCCAGCCACTCGGACCTGCTGGCGCTGCACCAGGCCCTGGAGTTCGAGTACCTGTAACCGTGGTAACCGTGGTAACCGTGACGACAGCAGGACTCGGGGAACGGAGCTTTTTTCTACGACTATTTAAGAACAAACTGCAGCTTTCTGTCTGTTTTCTGTCTTTTTTTTTCTGAATGTCTGGATTTACAAACTCTGAACGGTCTTAAAGAGGACGTCCTGGTCATGGTCCTGGAGTTCTGACTCCCAAAAGACTCGGAGGACTTGGCTGAACTCAGAGGATTCGACTGATGGACTCATAAGACTCAGCTGAATTCTGAAGACTCATCTGATGAACTTGGAGGACTCGTCTGGACACTGAGGAGTCGTCTGAAGAACTCTGAGGACTTGGAGTACTCGTCTGAACTGGTCCTGCTGGTCCGTCTCTGTACGGAGCTCCTCCTGTATCTGGGCTGGTGTTTCTTCCTGCTGGACTCTGAGGACTTTGATGAACTCTGAAGACTTTGAACTCTGAGGACTGGTCTGGACTTGGAGGACTGGTCTGGACTTGGAGGACTGGTCTGAAGCTCCTCCTGTACCTGGACTGGTGTTTCTTCCTCTGAACTTTGTGTAAATTATTTCCTGACGGACGGTGGAGGAAGCTTTAGGAGGACGTTGTTGTTTTTGTTAATTTGAGGTTTTTCTATTTGGTTTTCTCTAAGGAGCAGGTGGAGGATGGAGATGTGACGTGTTGTGCCTTAATGTGTTTGAATGTTTTTCTTTAATCTGTCTGTAGATATAAAGGAGGAATCCAACACCACACACCTGGACTTCTTATTTCATCAGACTACAAACCATCCAAACTTCTGCTGTTTAATCTCAGTTATCTGACGATGTTTCTGCTTCACTGAAACTGAAACTAACTCAATCTGGTTGGTTTGGTCTCTGACATCAGAAAATGGTGACAAACATCCATCAGTAGGGGGGACTGTGATTCTAGAAAAGGCCAGTAATGAGTTCAAATTAACCACATATCCATAAAAACTCCATTTTTCACCTTTGTTTTGTATTTAGAGTCGGCTTCTCTTGGCTACTGGCAGATATGTGAAAACTGCAGATAAACACACTGAGAGTTTCATCATCATCATGTCAGTCATTATGAGGCCAAACTGAATACACGTAATCAATGACTGACTGATGAACGTCTAGAAGATCTGAAGGAAAACCTGTCACCAGATAGACCATAAACAATGATAAGTTACTGTAAGACCGCTCACTAAACCCAGAGTTCTCTATGGATTACATTCCATGCATTGTTGGAGTCACTAGTGGTGGTTAAAGCAGCATTTTCTAAGCATTTTGTCCATTCCACAGACTAGCTACTATATTTGTGGACTGGAGTTCCTGATTGTACCCAGGATAAAAACAGCAGTGGTCTGCTGTTGCCTTCTTCAGCTGCAGTGTCCATACTGGAACCCTGGATGTTGATCTATGGACTCCTCTGCCCAGCAGTGCGGTTATAAAACCATAAATTCACTTTAACTGAAGCTGCTTCTGCAATCATCCATCATATCCAACACAAAGTGCAGCCATGAGATAAAACAACAAAATTACTGAAGAACAACCAATAGAACGAGGCTCAGACAGGGATGTGTCACCTGATCTGTTCTCCTCTGCAGTGGAAACATCAAGAGGAAAATACAATAAGGCTGACCGGGACCATCCATCAGAGGTTATAACATAAATATCAAACATTATGCAGATGACACCATGCTGATAGACAAAAAGTAGTCTTAGCTTTGGGTATTCAACCTCCAATCTGTACTCTTCATTACTTTTTTTTAAAGGTGAGTTGAAGTCCTTCATTTCATTCCTTCTTGGATACTTTGCAAGTTCATTTTTGCTTTATTTTCAGGTAATTTGAACACCATGGAGAGCAAGAGCCCCACCTGAGAAGCAGAGGCAACGTCTGACTGTTATTTCTGAAGTTTCTTCTCTGGCTGAGAATTTTTTTTTCTACAGGGTGTCCTTAACGTCTGGACACACAGGAAGTCTCATTAACTGTAATGTTTGTGCCTCCACAGATTAAATATGACTGTGGAAAGAAGAAAGAGTTGAACTGGTACTTCTCAATGGACGTGAAGGATGGACATATGGAAAGACAGGGTTAGATAGTAGGATTAGAGTTAGTAGGGTTAGGGCTGGAAGGGTTGAGATTCATAGGGTTAGGGTTAGTAGGGTTAGTAGGGTTAAGGTTAGAAACCTCACATGTGTGACATTAAATCTTGTGTTCAGAAACAAATCTGCTCATTTCAGGCCTTAAATGAGCCTAAAAACCAAACAAATGTAAAGCTGCTTCAGACTGGATGATCAGAGAAGAACCAGAACCAAGAACCTTGTTGTTGTTGAGCAGCAGCTGCAGTGTCCAGGTTTGAACAGCAGGAGGCAGCAGAGAACCAATCACTGACAGCTGTACAGCCCATAATAAGGTGAGTACAGTCTGTTCATTCTTTCTCTCTGTTCACATACTCACCTGTCTCTGAACCAATCAGAGTGGAGTCCAGCTAAGTTTCCACTCTTTGGACTCTGGTGTAGTTTTCTGTTGCTGCTTTTCTTCTTGTTCCATCACCAGGATGAGTTTCAGTAAACATGACATTTATTGTGGTGTTGAATCATCATCAGTTTCTCTCTTCACTCTTTATTTCCTTTATCTGTTTGGAAACATTCAGTAAAATCAGCTTCATGTTGTTGTTGAATGAAACATGAAGACAACATGAAGCATCTGGTAGCTCTGCTCATCTACCACCATCATCTATACCTCTGTGAACACCTAGACCTCCATAAGTCCAGGTTCTGGTTCCTACCATGAGTCCACATCAACATTTAGTCTGAACATCTAAAAACTGGATCCTTGTCTGGTTTTTACTTCTTCACAGAATCTCATGAGAGGAAACAGTTTATTCATGGAGATGTTTTTATTGCAGCATGGTTTAGTTTCTCTGATGACAGAATACATTTCTTTATATTGACTATGAGATAAAAACAGCAGATACATGAAGCAAAGAGTCTCACTAGAACCAGCACCAACGTCTCATTTTCTCTACAGCAAAATAAAATCTGTGCTCAAGAACAGAAGCTGGATTAATGGTCTTTATGATTCAGGATATCAACGTTCAGCAAATCAGTCTGAACGTTTCTTCATTGGTCATTAACAGCAGTTGGTAGTAAAGACGATGCATTTAATGAAAGCACAGAAAGCAGAAAAGATCAGGAAGCTGCAGCCTGTTCCTGAGATTATTTAATAGAATCTGTTTGTTAAACTGGTTTTAATGAGCTGCAGACAGCTGATGGTTCCACTGAAATCACTGAATAACACATTTCTTCTTCATTACTGTTGCAGTTATACCTGCCACTGCAGCTGCAAGTCCCACACCAGCTCCAACTACCGCTCCAACTGGACCCCCTACAAGACCAATAGTTGCTCCAACAGCAGGTCCACCAACACCTCCTAGAGCAGCTAGAACATCCTGAATGAACCTGTTTTTTCTCTCAGCCTGTCTTCTTGCTTCTTTAGGCTTCATATCTGGATTTTCTCTCAGGAGTCGCTTCATCTCTTCTTGAATCGCTCTCTCAGCCTCCCCTAACATCTCGCTGGTGTAGAAGCTTTCTCCATTTCTCTGAACCATGGTGTTGATCTTCTCCAGCAGCTCTCTGACCTGAGAGGGATCCTGGTTTCTGTTGTTGAAGACGTGATATCTTCCACCACACTGACGGATGAAGTCACAGAGATCATCATTTTTTTGATGAATTCTTCCATGGTGACTCCTTCAGCCTCCAGATCGTCTCCATGGGTGAACAGAACCATCGTGTAATGTGCTGCCTGTTCTCCAAAAATGGTCTGGATGATTTTGATGGTTTCTTGTTCTTCTTTGGTGAATCTGCCGGGTTGGATCACCACCAGGAACACATGAGGACCAGGAGAGGACAAGGAGATGCACCAAAGGATCTCTTCTGTGATCTCCTCTTGAGTTTTGTTGGTGTCAAACAGACCTGGAGTATCAACCACAGCCAGAAGTTTACCATCCAACTCTGCTTCTTTCTTCTGACATGTTGATGTGACTGTGGATGGAGATAATTCAGATTTAAAGTCTCTTCTGCCTAAGATGGTGTTTCCTGCTGCACTCTTCCCAGCTCCAGTTCTCCCAACCAGCACCATCCCGAAGTCTGGTTCTGCCAGTTCTGCTAGTTCTGCTAGTTCTGCTGGTTCTTCTGGTTCTGTGGAGAAGTTCACCAACATGTTAGTGATGATAATGGAGCACATGGAACATGTGAACATTTCATTTCTATCATTGAACATGAAACCCTGAGAACCAAGCATGAGCTGGAGATCTGCAGCCAAACAGTGATGGAACAGTCAACAACCACAGAACCAGACTGATGGACGGACAGGATGAAGACACAAAGTTCAGACTGTTTCTGTCCATATCAGAATTCTGACTGAATCTTAACCTCCTTCCCCATCAGCAGTCTGTGCAGTGATCTCTGCTCCCAGAACTCCCTGATTTTAATGTTGGGGACAAAGAACACATGGACATAAATATGGAATGAGGACACATGGACTATGTTGTTGAGGACAGGAAAACTTGTCCTGGAGCTGAGTCTCCACCATGCCATTGTTTGACAGTTCAGGTGGTCTGAATGTTTCCTTCCAGTAGAACTCTGTGGTGACAGTCTGACTGATGGGGATGAATTCATGGAAACAACCAGGAGAATGTTGAAGGATGATGGAGGTGTTTATTTTGGTTCTACGTCTCTGTGCAGCTGATTTCTGTCTCTTTGTGGTCATTTTGTGTCTCTGTGGTTTTCTGATAACCTTTTAGCTAAGATTTTTTTTTTTTTTTTTGCACAAGACTGCAGATGATGTTCCTCCATGCTGAATGGATCTCCAACAATCTGCTCCTCTGTTCTCTGTTTCTGCTTCATTTATTTTGTTTTTCCTCTCAGTATCTCTGAGGAAACACTGCCTGCAGTTCAAACTGAAACTCTCTGAATGAGTTGATTCTGGAGAATCAGAACCAGGAGGAAGAAGGTTTAGGTTTTGGCAGGACCTAAATCTGGGACATTTTTGGTCATTTTTTAATGAAAACTGGAGAATAAAGTCATTTTTTAAAACTTTTTCTTTATGAATTTTTATGATTTAGACCAGGGGTCGGCAACCCGCGGCTCCAGAGCCGCATGCGGCTCTTTCAGCCCTCTGTTGTGGCTCCCTGTAACTTTGGAAAATAAATTGTTCTGCCTTTCAGGCGCGTTTCAATGCATTTTAATATAGAGAGTTTTATTGTGAAATTACCGCTCTTATTTTGACGAGTCACTCCATCGGATGGGCTGCTGGGGTTTTCCCCTGGTTGGGACATGAGAGCGCAAAGCTGATGCAGAGAGACAACACGGAGCTTCCGATTCCCACACGTTTCATGCCTTTTTTTTTGTTTTACTCCTGGAGAAGCAACGCCTGTAGTTTCACATCGTTTTGTACTCAAGAATGTCAAGCCTGTTTATTAAAGCTCCACTCCAAGAAAGACACGTCTTTGAGTCAGAAGTACTCATGATAGGGTAATACACGTTACTCACAAGAACACGGCTCGATGTCCAGGCAGCAGGTCAGAGAGTCAGAGGAGTGTCGTCTGGGAAAAATAGGGCAGCGACTTACCGGAGAAAAGTTATTAGCTTAAGATAAATAGATTTTACAAGTTAAATAGACATTCGCAAAATATTGATTTCCAGCTAACATTATGTAACATATGAGGTCCAGGAGGAAAAATGACATTAACCAAGTAAGATAAATATTAGTGGAAGGACACAATTTAAAAAAATGAATCTATCTAATTAGAGGCTTTGTAATTAATTAATCACGACTGATTAACAAGGACATAGAGGTAAAAAAGCGAAATATGCAGCGTTGTCTTCACTTTAAATGTCAAAAGGATTTTGCGGCTCCCGGTGTTTTCTTTTCTGTGGGAAACGGGTCGAAATGACTCTTTGAGTGTTAAAGGTTGCCGACCCCTGATTTAGAACAACATAAATCAAACAGACAAACGTAACAAAAAAAATGCCCGAGACCAAGAGTTCATATAGTTAATTACCATTTCTCATTCAGCATTACATGGGCTGCACAGTAGTCTAGTGGTTAGCACTTTGGCCTTGCAGCAAGAAGATCCCCGGTTCAAATCCCGGCCTGGGATCTTTCTGCATGGAGTCTGCATGTTCTCCCTGTGCATGCGTGGGTTTTCTCCGGGTACTCCGGCTTCCTCCCACAGTCCAAAAACATGCTGAGGTTAATTGGTTACTCTAAATTGTCCGTAGGTGTGAATGTGAGTGTGATTGTGTGTCTGTATATGTAGCCCTGTGACAGACTGGTGACCTGTCCAGGGTGTCCCCTGCCTTCACCAGAGTCAGCTGGGATAGACTCCAGCACCCCCCATGACCCTAGTGAGGATAAAGAGGTGTATGGATGGATGGATTCAGCATTACCATTGGCTAAGTATTTGCACCATTTTCCCCAACACCTTTCACCTTGTTCTTTTTGTAATCTTATTGAACATGTCATCTGTTCCATGAAATGCAGCTGTTTAACAATATCTACATACACCATGGCTCAGTGGGTAGAGTGGCTGTCTTGCAACCAGAGGGTTGTGGTTCGACCCCCCAGCCCGTCGTGCTCATGTTGAGGTGTCCCTGAGCAAGACACCTAACCTCTAATTACTCCTGATGGGTTGTGGTTAGCGCCGTGCATGGCAGCTTCTGCCATCAGTGTGTGAATGGGTGAATGTGATGCATCATGTAAAGCGCTTTGGATAAAAGCTCTATATAAATACAACCACTTACCATTTACCATTTACCAAAACAGCAGTGGGGCATCCTTTCTGAAGCCTTAGTTTTGTGATGGCCTTCTTACTGGCAACCAATAAAATTTTTAGAAGGGATTGGTCCTCTCTGCTGAGTCCATCAGAGATGAGTCCAAGGTACAGGGATACAAAAGATGTGCTGATACTAAAGCCCAAGACTTTGGAAATAATTTTTTCTACTTTCCTCCAAAAAGGCTTTATGACAGAACACGACCAGAAGATGTGAGTGAGGTCTACCATAGTGTCTCCACAGTCCCTCCAGCAGTGTCACTATATTTGGATTTCTGTTTTGGTGTAATAAAGAAACGAACCAGGTTTTTCCAACAGAAGTCTCTCTCCATCCATGAATTTGTTGAAAAGGCCGTGTCCTCCAGGCCTGCTGCCACGTTTCTTCAGTTATAATCATGTCCAGTTCTTTCTCCCATTTTTGTTTAATACAGTCTGTGTTGTCATTCTTCATTGAGATAATGTTATTGTATATGTTGCTTATTAAAGCTTTACTGCTACCCGATTTATACGCATTAATAAAGATTTGAATACAAGCTGGTATCTCTGTTGAATCAGAACTTTTCACTTTTTAGTAAAATAGTCACGTAACTGCAAGTACCTAAATAAGTCATGGCCTCCTAGCCCATATGTTTGACACACAGCTTCAAAACTATTGAATTCCCATTTTTCAACTATCTTACACATGGAAGTAATACTTTTTGGGTCCACTGTCTGTATCTGGTATCATGTAATGATGGTATAAAATCGGGATCATATGCAGGCCACCTAAGCAACCTGACCTCTCTACCCATGCTTTCAGAGAACAGTTAACCCATTAGCTTGTTGTGAGCATCAGATCTTTCTCTGTATCAGTACATCCAAGGACAGACTGAACAGGTCTATCCATCAGGCTTAGTTCTATACTCTTCCACCTGCTTACATAATATGGATCACACCAGAACACAAGAGGTCTCAATTGTGCTGATATGTAATAATCTTTTAAAGATGAAGAGCCATGCCCCCCCCCCACCGGCAGTTGAAGAGTACAAAATTTCACTCTTGGTTTTTTTCCTGTTCCAGATGAATCATGAAATCTGTTTATTCCATTCTCTAAACTGTTTTTGGGGTATTTCCAACGGAAGTGATAAGAAAAGGTACAATAATCTTGGGAGAATGTTCATTTTTATTGTTCTTATCCTGCTGCTAAGGTCCAGAGAGAGCACACTCCAGCCATCAAGGTCATCGTACATTTGTTTGTTCCTGGGTTCATAATTGGTGCTGTATAGTTGTGATAAGTCTTTGGGCATGTTTACTCCAAGATATTTAAAGTGATTTTGAAGATTTTTTTGAACGTAACTTTTCCAACTGAACAGGAAAGAACAGATGAGTAGTTTAAGGACAGTCAGAACATTGGAAATCTGATTGTTTTTACAGTTTCTGGCTGATAAATGGAGACATTCTGATATATTTCTTCAAAGGATAAAAATCTTGTTTTCAGGTTCAGAAGGTTTAACTTGGATCTTTTCATCAGAAAACATCGGAAATAATCAGCAGCATGTGATCTCAAAACTGAGGGAACATTGAATTCTCTGCTTGTCTGTTTTTTCTAAATCCACCAGTTTATGATGGAAATGATGCAGCACTGTTATCTGTAATCAGATGGCAGCGGGCTGGTTTCTACCTGTTAACAGAACGTGTGGATTTTTATCTGTGAAGTTTTGTCCTGACATGAGATAGTCATCTGACAGCAGAGCAACAATCACCACACTAACATCGGGTTTATCAACTTTGGAAAACTCTAAAAATTGTAAAATACAGACATTTCACAACAAGTCCAGTAATAATCAGGTAAAGTCTTTAACTTCATGACTTCTTATCTGAGCTGAATCTAAAGCTGAACGTATCAGAGTGTGAACAGTCAGAGGGTGAATTCTGTAGATGTACTCACCAAGCTTAGTGTATCTGGAGGCCATGTTGGTTTTTACAGGAGGTTGAAGTCGTGTTGCTGCTGATGTTCTGATGCTGAATGTTTCTGTTTTCACCTCAGCTCTGTTTTAATCTGCTTCCAGACTCCTCCCTGTCAGGTCAGCTGATGTTCTTATAGAAAGCTTCACTAAAGACATCTCTCAATGCCAAGTATGTAAGTCTGTACCAACAAGTCTGTACTTGTGTACTTGGTTGTACAGACTCAGAAGTCTGGACTCCACAGAACACAAGATCACATCGAGGTTAATGTGGAATTGGAACATCAGTGTACTTTGTTATGTCATCACCTCTGTTCATCTGCTCCGATTATCGTCACCATGAAAAACAACAAATGGAATCAGATATAATAACACAGCCCTGCATGTTCACGTTTTAACATAAAAACAGTTTATATACATATATACACACCTTCTCATTCAGTTTATTTTTACTACTTTCTACATTGTAGATACAGACTGAAGACATCAGAACTACGAAGCAAGATTTATGGAATTATGTAGTAAAGAAACAACTGTGAAATCAGTCAGAACATGTTTTATATTTTAGATTCTTTGATTCCTGCTTTGAACACTCTTGTTATTCTCTGGATGAGCTTCATGAGGTACAACCTGAAATGGTTCCACCTCACAGCTGTTCCTTGTCAAGGTTCATTAGTGGAGTTTTTTCCTTCTTAATGGGGTTGGTCCATCAGAAGTCAGGTTGGTCCACAGTTAACAGCTCTATTGGACAACTGTTAGAATTCATATGATGGCAAGAACCAATCAGCTCAGAGAAACCACAGTCCATCATTACTATAAGAACTTAAGGTCAGTCAGTCCAGAAAACTACAAAAACTTTGAATGAATCCTCAAGCAACCATCTAGGAACTACCCAGGAACCTACCAGGAACCATCTAGGAACTACCCAGGAACCTACCAGGAACCATCTAGGAACCATGTAGGAATGTCTGGTGTTTGATCACCAAACGTTGCTAAATCTGAGAATCTTCTCTAAAGATCTCGCTAATTTAGATCTTTATGGACAGAAATCTCTTCCTCCTTTCCTATCGTACATCCCGACATACCTCAGCCGTACGCCAGTGCCACTCTCTTGGTGAAAACGTCGCTGGTACCGGGGTAAGCATAGCGGGTGTCTGGTGAGGCTGAGGGCTGGTTGGTGCTCACTGTTCATGGTGGATGTGGAGCGGTACCTTGATGTCTCCTGATGTTGGCTGGATCCTTCTGCTGTCTGCTTGGTACCAGTGACCGGCTCGGATGACATGTTTCTGCCCTGCAGTCCCGGCTCTCCTCATCCTCACTGGCATGGGGTGGATCTACAGGTTCCTCTGTAGGAACCCACTGTCAGCTGTTCATCCAGACCCACCAGCTCCTGCCAGGTTTGCCCCGGATAATGCAAGATCGTTTGCGAATAAAACATTCATCCTGAACGATTTCTTAACTTCTCGAAAACTGGACTTCCTCTTTGTTACAGAGACTTTGCTGAGTGTTGGTGAGTCCAGTACCTTCACAGAATTTGCTGCCATTTTAATTGTCCGTGGACACCTGATCGAGAAGAAGGAATTGCAACTGACATACTGACATACTAAACTATGACGTTTTTCTAATTTTTTTGGACGACATACTAAACTATAATGTTTTTTGCCATATTTTGGACGACATGCTAAACTATAATGTTTTTTGCCATATTTTGGACGACATACTAAACTATGATGTTTTTTGCCATATTTTGGACGACATGCTAAACTATGACGTTTTTTGTCATATTTTGGACGACATACTAAACTATGACGTTTTTTGTCATATTTTGGACGACATGCTAAACTATAATGTTTTTTGCCATATTTTGGACGACATGCTAAACTATAATGTTTTTTGCCATATTTTGGACGACATGCTAAACTATAATGTTTTTTGCCATATTTTGGACGACATACTAAACTATGATGTTTTTTGCCATATTTTGGACGACATACTAAACTATGATGTTTTTTGCCATATTTTGGACGACATACTAAACTATAATGTTTTTTGCCATATTTTGGACGACATGCTAAACTATGACGTTTTTTGTCATATTTTGGACGACATACTAAACTATGATGTTTTTTGCCATATTTTGGACGACATGCTAAACTATAATGTTTTTTGCCATATTTTGGACGACATACTAAACTATGATGTTTTTTGCCATATTTTGGACGACATACTAAACTATAATGTTTTTTGCCATATTTTGGACGACATACTAAACTATGACGTTTTTTGCCATATTTTGGACGACATGCTAAACTATAATGTTTTTTGCCATATTTTGGACGACATACTAAACTATAATGTTTTTTGCCATATTTTGGACGACATACTAAACTATAATGTTTTTTGCCATATTTTGGACGACATGCTAAACTATAATGTTTTTTGCCATATTTTGGACGACATGCTAAACTATGACGTTTTTTGCCATATTTTGGACGACATACTAAACTATAATGTTTTTTGCCATATTTTGGACGACATACTAAACTATAATGTTTTTTGCCATATTTTGGACGACATGCTAAACTATAATGTTTTTTGCCATATTTTGGACGACATGCTAAACTATAATGTTTTTTGCCATATTTTGGACGACATGCTAAACTATAATGTTTTTTGCCATATTTTGGACGACATGCTAAACTATAATGTTTTTTGCCATATTTTGGACAACATACTAAACTATGACGTTTTTTGCCATATTTTGGACGACATGCTAAACTATAATGTTTTTTGCCATATTTTGGACGACATACTAAACTATAATGTTTTTTGCCATATTTTGGACGACATACTAAACTATAATGTTTTTTGCCATATTTTGGACGACATGCTAAACTATAATGTTTTTTGCCATATTTTGGACAACATACTAAACTATGACGTTTTTTGCCATATTTTGGACGACATACTAAACTATAATGTTTTTTGCCATATTTTGGACGACATGCTAAACTATAATGTTTTTTGCCATATTTTGGACGACATACTAAACTATAATGTTTTTTGCCATATTTTGGACAACATACTAAACTATGATGTTTTTTGCCATATTTTGGACAACATACTAAACTATGACGTTTTTTGTCATATTTTGGACGACATGCTAAACTATAATGTTTTTTGCCATATTTTGGACGACATGCTAAACTATAATGTTTTTTGTCATATTTTGGACAACATACTAAACTATGATGTTTTTTGCCATATTTTGGACAACATACTAAACTATGACGTTTTTTGCCATATTTTGGACGACATACTAAACTATAATGTTTTTGCCATATTTTGGACGACATACTAAACTATAATGTTTTTTGTCATATTTTGGACAACATACTAAACTATGATGTTTTTTGCCATATTTTGGACAACATACTAAACTATGACGTTTTTGTCATATTTTGGACGACATGCTAAACTATGACGTTTTTTGTCATATTTTGGACAACATGCTAAACTATAATGTTTTTTGCCATATTTTGGACGACATACTAAACTATGATGTTTTTGCCATATTTTGGACGACATGCTAAACTATGACGTTTTTTGTCATATTTTGGACGACATACTAAACTATGATGTTTTTGCCATATTTTGGACGACATGCTAAACTATGACGTTTTTTGTCATATTTTGGACGACATACTAAACTATAATGTTTTTTGCCATATTTTGGACGACATACTAAACTATAATGTTTTTTGCCATATTTTGGACGACATGCTAAACTATAATGTTTTTTGCCATATTTTGGACGACATACTAAACTATAATGTTTTTTGCCATATTTTGGACGACATACTAAACTATAATGTTTTTTGCCATATTTTGGACGACATGCTAAACTATAATGTTTTTTGCCATATTTTGGACGACATGCTAAACTATGACGTTTTTTGCCATATTTTGGACGACATACTAAACTATAATGTTTTTTGCCATATTTTGGACGACATACTAAACTATAATGTTTTTGCCATATTTTGGACGACATGCTAAACTATAATGTTTTTTGCCATATTTTGGACGACATACTAAACTATAATGTTTTTTGCCATATTTTGGACGACATGCTAAACTATAATGTTTTTTGCCATATTTTGGACAACATACTAAACTATGACGTTTTTTGCCATATTTTGGACGACATGCTAAACTATAATGTTTTTTGCCATATTTTGGACGACATACTAAACTATAATGTTTTTTGCCATATTTGGACGACATACTAAACTATAATGTTTTTTGCCATATTTTGGACGACATGCTAAACTATAATGTTTTTGCCATATTTTGGACAACATACTAAACTATGACGTTTTTTGCCATATTTTGGACAACATACTAAACTATGATGTTTTTGTCATATTTTGGACGACATGCTAAACTATAATGTTTTTTGCCATATTTTGGACAACATACTAAACTATGACGTTTTTTGCCATATTTTGGACAACATACTAAACTATGACGTTTTTTGCCATATTTTGGACAACATACTAAACTATGACGTTTTTTGTCATATTTTGGACGACATGCTAAACTATAATGTTTTTTGCCATATTTGGACAACATACTAAACTATGACGTTTTTTGCCATATTTTGGACAACATACTAAACTATGACGTTTTTTGCCATATTTTGGACGACATACTAAACTATAATGTTTTTTGCCATATTTTGGACGACATGCTAAACTATAATGTTTTTGCCATATTTTGGACGACATGCTAAACTATAATGTTTTTTGCCATATTTTGGACAACATACTAAACTATGACGTTTTTTGCCATATTTTGGACGACATACTAAACTATGATGTTTTTTGCCATATTTTGGACGACATGCTAAACTATGACGTTTTTTGTCATATTTTGGACGACATACTAAACTATAATGTTTTTTGCCATATTTTGGACGACATACTAAACTATAATGTTTTTTGCCATATTTTGGACGACATACTAAACTATAATGTTTTTTGCCATATTTTGGACGACATACTAAACTATAATGTTTTTTGCCATATTTTGGACGACATACTAAACTATAATGTTTTTTGCCATATTTTGGACGACATACTAAACTATAATGTTTTTGCCATATTTTGGACGACATACTAAACTATGATGTTTTTTGCCATATTTTGGACGACATGCTAAACTATGACGTTTTTTGTCATATTTTGGACGACATACTAAACTATAATGTTTTTTGTCATATTTTGGACGACATACTAAACTATGATGTTTTTTGCCATATTTTGGACGACATACTAAACTATAATGTTTTTTGCCATATTTTGGACGACATGCTAAACTATAATGTTTTTTGCCATATTTTGGACGACATGCTAAACTATAATGTTTTTTGCCATATTTTGGACGACATACTAAACTATAATGTTTTTGCCATATTTTGGACGACATGCTAAACTATGACGTTTTTTGTCATATTTTGGACGACATGCTAAACTATAATGTTTTTTGCCATATTTTGGACGACATGCTAAACTATGACGTTTTTTGTCATATTTTGGACGACATACTAAACTATAATGTTTTTTGCCATATTTTGGACGACATGCTAAACTATAATGTTTTTTGCCATATTTTGGACGACATGCTAAACTATAATGTTTTTTGCCATATTTTGGACAACATGCTAAACTATAATGTTTTTTGCCATATTTTGGACAACATACTAAACTATGATGTTTTTTGCCATATTTTGGACGACATGCTAAACTATAATGTTTTTTGCCATATTTGGACGACATGCTAAACTATAATGTTTTTTGCCATATTTTGGACGACATGCTAAACTATAATGTTTTTTGCCATATTTTGGACAACATACTAAACTATAATGTTTTTTGCCATATTTTGGACAACATACTAAACTATGACGTTTTTTGTCATATTTTGGACGACATGCTAAACTATAATGTTTTTGCCATATTTTGGACAACATACTAAACTATGACGTTTTTGTCATATTTTGGACGACATGCTAAACTATAATGTTTTTTGCCATATTTTGGACAACATACTAAACTATGACGTTTTTTGCCATATTTTGGACAACATGCTAAACTATAATGTTTTTGCCATATTTTGGACGACATGCTAAACTATAATGTTTTTTGCCATATTTTGGACAACATACTAAACTATGACGTTTTTGCCATATTTTGGACGACATACTAAACTATGATGTTTTTTGCCATATTTTGGACGACATGCTAAACTATGACGTTTTTTGTCATATTTTGGACGACATACTAAACTATAATGTTTTTTGCCATATTTTGGACGACATACTAAACTATAATGTTTTTTGCCATATTTGGACGACATACTAAACTATAATGTTTTTTGCCATATTTTGGACGACATACTAAACTATAATGTTTTTTGCCATATTTTGGACGACATACTAAACTATAATGTTTTTGCCATATTTTGGACGACATACTAAACTATGATGTTTTTTGCCATATTTTGGACGACATGCTAAACTATGATGTTTTTTGCCATATTTTGGACGACATGCTAAACTATGACGTTTTTTGTCATATTTTGGACGACATACTAAACTATGATGTTTTTTGTCATATTTTGGACGACATACTAAACTATGATGTTTTTTGCCATATTTTGGACGACATACTAAACTATAATGTTTTTTGCCATATTTTGGACGACATGCTAAACTATAATGTTTTTTGCCATATTTTGGACGACATACTAAACTATAATGTTTTTTGCCATATTTTGGACGACATGCTAAACTATGACGTTTTTTGTCATATTTTGGACGACATGCTAAAACTATAATGTTTTTTGCCATATTTTGGACGACATGCTAAACTATGACGTTTTTTGTCATATTTTGGACGACATACTAAACTATAATGTTTTTGCCATATTTTGGACGACATGCTAAACTATAATGTTTTTGCCATATTTTGGACGACATGCTAAACTATAATGTTTTTTGCCATATTTTGGACAACATGCTAAACTATAATGTTTTTTGCCATATTTTGGACAACATACTAAACTATGATGTTTTTGCCATATTTTGGACGACATGCTAAACTATAATGTTTTTGCCATATTTTGGACGACATGCTAAACTATAATGTTTTTTGCCATATTTTGGACAACATGCTAAACTATAATGTTTTTTGCCATATTTTGGACAACATACTAAACTATGATGTTTTTTGCCATATTTTGGACGACATGCTAAACTATAATGTTTTTGCATATTTTGGACGACATGCTAAACTATAATGTTTTTTGCCATATTTTGGACGACATGCTAAACTATAATGTTTTTGCCATATTTGGACAACATACTAAACTATAATGTTTTTTGCCATATTTTGGACAACATACTAAACTATAATGTTTTTTGCCATATTTTGGACAACATACTAAACTATAATGTTTTTTGCCATATTTTGGACGACATACTAAACTATGACGTTTTTTGTCATATTTTGGACGACATGCTAAACTATAATGTTTTTTGCCATATTTTGGACAACATACTAAACTATGACGTTTTTTGTCATATTTTGGACGACATGCTAAACTATAATGTTTTTTGCCATATTTTGGACAACATACTAAACTATGACGTTTTTTGCCATATTTTGGACAACATGCTAAACTATAATGTTTTTTGCCATATTTTGGACGACATGCTAAACTATAATGTTTTTTGCCATATTTTGGACGACATACTAAACTATGATGTTTTTTGCCATATTTGGACGACATGCTAAACTATGACGTTTTTTGTCATATTTTGGACGACATACTAAACTATAATGTTTTTTGCCATATTTGGACGACATACTAAACTATAATGTTTTTTGCCATATTTTGGACGACATACTAAACTATAATGTTTTTTGCCATATTTTGGACGACATACTAAACTATAATGTTTTTGCCATATTTTGGACGACATACTAAACTATAATGTTTTTTGCCATATTTTGGACGACATGCTAAACTATAATGTTTTTTGCCATATTTTGGACAACATGCTAAACTATAATGTTTTTTGCCATATTTTGGACAACATACTAAACTATAATGTTTTTTGCCATATTTTGGACGACATGCTAAACTATAATGTTTTTTGCCATATTTTGGACGACATGCTAAACTATAATGTTTTTTTGCCATATTTTGGACAACATGCTAAACTATAATGTTTTTTGCCATATTTTGGACAACATACTAAACTATGATGTTTTTTGCCATATTTTGGACGACATGCTAAACTATAATGTTTTTTGCCATATTTTGGACGACATGCTAAACTATAATGTTTTTTGCCATATTTTGGACGACATGCTAAACTATAATGTTTTTGCCATATTTTGGACAACATACTAAACTATAATGTTTTTTGCCATATTTTGGACGACATACTAAACTATAATGTTTTTTGCCATATTTTGGACGACATACTAAACTATAATGTTTTTTGCCATATTTTGGACAACATACTAAACTATAATGTTTTTTGCCATATTTTGGACAATAAACAATAACAATAAACCTGAGAAAAATCATAAACAGTAACAATATTCCATACTGTTAAATTCATTTAATAGTGCACAGCTCAGCAAACATCACAGTGTTCTGCATAGAAATCACTAAAAGCTGCTCTCAGTAATCTTCCACAGTGAGCAGATGTTCTTGTGTTGCAGGTCCATGGTCCAGACGTGGACATCGAACAGGCCAGGGGGGGTCTGGTACCGTGGACTTCCTAGAGCTCCTCCTCTTTCTGCATTCTTCATATGGGATGGAATAAAGTAGCGTTGGTTTATCACGTCCATCAAAGGCCTGTAGGTGTGAAGCAGGAAGCCCTCCACAGTGAGGATGTGAGTCTCCTCCTCCTCCTTCAGGACCATCTCTGTGTCTAGGGTGTTATTAACGCCATGAGACTTCTCAAACTTCACCGGGTTCTCCAGCCACGTGTAGATCCTCCTCATCATGGCGTCCATGTCCAGAGCAGTGATGACATCGTACTGCTTAAAGCCATCTTCACCAACTTCAGTCTGATCTGGGGTCCTGAAGAAGTCATCCTGATGGACCAGCAGCAGTTGGGCAGGTTCTTGATCAGGCGGTTGGTGAGGCTGGTTTTCCCTCCATCGGTTACGCCGTCGATGCCGATGATGTACTTCATGTTCTCAGATCGGTCAAAGCTCAGAAAAAGAGTCAAAAACATCAACAAAAACCGGGTCAGGAGCGATCGAACATGGAAGAAAGCTGAAAAAGAGAAGGTTGCAGCAGGAAACATCAACTACTGGAGTCCTCCATGGACCTTGAGTTTAGTGAGTAAGGTCAGAGCAGAAAGGGAGCTGCCACTCAGACGCCGTTCTTCCACCCACAGAGGACCTCTTTCTGCTGTCGCTGCTACACAGACTGCCCTAGTGGAGGTTTGAGGTGGAATATTCCTTTTAACAGCCCCTCAGGTCTCTTTGAGGATTTTGGATGGAATACTCGGTTAAACCAACATTTTAGGTGCATGTCCAGGGATTTAAGGTGGAATGTTCCTTTAAGGTGGATGTGTGAGGACCTTGTAGGTGGAATACTTCCTGAAACCAAACTTTTAGGTCAACATTCAGAGATTTAAGGTGGAATATTCCTTTAAACCAACCTAAATTTCATGTTTTGATCATTATCAAGTGAGAAACCTCAATCCAGACTCCTCATAAAGACGCAAAGTACTAAATTACAGAGCTGGAGTTTGACATGTCTGATATATAAACGTAATTCCACATCTAGAAAATGATTTATAAACAGCAGTACAAAAGACAAGTGCTAAAGTAAGAATAGAGCAAAAAGCAGAATATTCCTTTTTCTAACGGTTTAAAACAGAGCTGCAGTTCAGAATTATTTTACTGAATTATCTTCTGGATCAGAAAAAGTCCAGCTGTACAGTGCCTATCATAAGTACCCCCCCCCCCCCCCCTTGATGTTTTACCCTTATATTGCTTTCATAAATCAATCATGGTCAATAAAATTTAGCTTTGTTAACAAAAAAAAAATTATTGGAAAAAACTCTTTAATGTCAAAGTGAAAACAGATTTCTATAAAGTAATGTTAATGAAAGAAAATTATATAAATAAAAATAATTGTTTGCATAATTATTCACCCCCTTTTAATTTAATGGTCTAATTCAATAGAGGTCCATCAAATTGTTGCCAATAGTCTCACAATCAGTGAAATGAAGATCAGCTGAGTGGTGTGGGTGTGTTTCAAGTGATTCAGTTGTAAAACAGCTGTGTCTGAAGGGTCCAGAGAGTGGTTGATCAGTATTCCTGGATACCATTACACCATGAAGACAGAAGAAGGGCCTTTTCCAAACCGCCCCCTACACACTCCCCCTCCGTCACAGAGTCACACTCACAGCAGAAAGAGGTTCAATTCATCAGGGTGTAGGGTATAAATACAGCTTTGGGACAAACTTCCCTCTCTCAGGCAGTGGATGTTCCCATGTTCCCATGGATCCGCAGCGGCATCTTGCGGGAGTGACAGTTCTGACTTAGATAAACCAACTGAGAAGTGAGTATTTGATCCTCCAGAAGGCGCAGACGTTTGAGGTGTGTTTTACTTTTGACCATGCGGCCTCTTTTTGTTGCTAACGCATTCTGTAAAAATCAATCTGTATATTGATTTTATTTATCTTTATTAAATTATATGACACTGAATCAGTAGATCACACTTTAATGTCTAATTTGCTGCAAAATGAGTGAGTTAATTCAATCACTTTGTTTAATCTTAGGAGAGCAGAGGGCTGTACATGCAGCTGAATGCAGCCACTCTGATTATAAAGCTGTGTAATAATACTGAGGCCTGTCTGAAGATGGATTTCCGTGTAACAAGAGCCACCGTGGGTTACCTCCTGAGGTTAATCTCTTCCCTAAGGGACCATGGTTGGTGCCAGGAGATGGAGGTTCTTGTTTTTCTTTATAGTTTTGCTCATGGACTTTCCCTCTCTGTGGTCAGTTCAACATTTGGGATACCAAGGAGCACAATATGATCCACAGAGTATGTGGGAGATTAAGGCCAAGCTCTCAAGCGTCATCTGTCTGCCATCTCCACATGAGCTTCCTGCTGTTGCCCAAGGATTCTGCGACCTTGCACAGAGCACTGTATTTGCTCATGTTGCTGGTGCCATTGATGGATGCCACATATGCATCAAAGCTCCAGGTAATCAGCACTATGCAGATCACCTTAATTACAAACTTTTTCCATCCATCCAAATGCTGGCCATCTGTGATGCAGATTCCTGGATGTGTTTGTCGGTTCTCCAGGTTCAGTTCATGATGCCAGAGTTCTGTGTAACAGCCCCATCTTCTACCAGGCCCTGTACCCTCCAGCAGCTTACTGTCTACTTGGTGATGGTGCCTGTCCTTGCCTCACAAAACCGATAGGCATCATAACACCACAAGCATCCTGTGCAAGACCGTATACAGGAGAGGTACAATGTACATCATTCAAAGGCGCATTCTGTCATTGAAAGCTTTTGGAATGATGAAATCATGCTGGTGAGCCACTCTTTTCAAGACCCTGAAGATGCTACCCCAGTTTGCACCAGACCTCATTGCCTGCTGTGCATTCCTCCATAATCTGTCTGACAATGTACGATGATCTTGAAGAGATGGAGGACATGCCACCAGACGAACAACCCCAAGATGCCCCTCTTCCATCGGTGCTGGTGGACAGGAAAGCCCTGGAACCCTGATAAGGGACAGGGTTGATGCTCACCTGCCATCATTTGGCTGACCATGATTATTTGTGACGAAACTATCATACGTTCTCTTTGAATTTCAGTTGTTGATTATAAATGATTTGTCTGAACATAAAGTAATTATTTCTAAATTTCCAATAAAAAGTGTGGCTTTACAAACCTCTTTCTTCTTCATATGCATTTAATCCTACACTTATTACTGTGAAACATGTTTCTCGGACCATGAAGCGATTTAGTCCTGCCAAACATGCATGTCAGTAGGGACACAAACCGTTTCCATTACATTTGGAAACATGGTCAATCTATAACAATTCAGCATTACCAAGAACAAGACCAAATCATCTCAAAGCCATACTGTGGTTTGCTGTGAAATGTCCATGCTTTTTAGTTGTGACAGGCCTGCTAAATCATTTTATTTATGAAGGTGCATGAAGCTGCCCTCTCTGCCCTGATGATGAAATTACCCATGTTGGTTCCCCTGAAGCTGCACTGAACTACAGACCACATCACAGCCGTGCTAATTTTATTTTTGTGAAGGTAAAACTGTTTTACTTGGCATCAGACAGTTCCTGTGTTAATTTGCTACATTTAGTAACACTAGAGACCACGGGCAGAACAGAGCTCTGAGCTGGTTGTGAATTAAAGTAATAACTGTGGTCTTTACATCTGCTCAAGAAACAAAGGATGCCTCTGTCCTGTGGGTTTGCTTTTTCCTTTAAGGCACCCAACAAGTAAAGTTTCAATAAAATGGTCATGATGCTAATTTGGATTTACTGAAGACACTGAGTAAACACAAGGAATGGTCGACTTTTTATTTAGCGATAAATCAAACATTTCAACCCCCCCCCCCTTCACAGAAGAAACAATATTTATAAATAAAATAATTTAAATGACTTAAACTGTAACCACAAAAACATTTTGGCAGTTAGCTCCTTGGTTTCCTTGTCTTTCATCGTCCTTCACTGCCTCCTTCTCCAAAAAAGCAGCCACCCTGTCTTCCACATCCACACGGCTTTTCTTGGCAGGAGGTGGCTGCTGGGGTTCAGGTGGGGGTGTTGTGGGCCTCTGAGAACTTTTGGGGGCCTCTGGATCGGATGGGGTTGGGGGGTCAGTAAGACCTGCATGAGCTCCAGAGGGACCAGGGAGTATGGTGGGATCAGACATGCATGAGGACAGGAGGAGCTACAGCTAACCCTAACCCTACACCCCACTGCCTCATGCATGTCGAGGTAGAAGGCCCATGTGGGGGGGGTTTCCTCTCCCTGGTCTGTTCCAGATCCAGTGGGAGGTGTTCTGTTCCTTTAAGGCAAACAATGAAACATTAGAAATCTCAGTGGCAGACAGTGATGTTTATTTTGGGACAAAGACTTCAAATGCAGCCTACCTTCTACTTGTTTTTTAAATCCTCCCATTTCTTGGATGCCTGTTTCACCATCAAGCCCTCAAGTTTGAGCTCCTTGATAATGAACCTGTAAAGCAATATGAGGAAAGTTCATTTTCATTCTGTCTGAAGCACACTTTTCTCCTACCACCACCACCTCTGGCCCACCATTCATATGGTTGTTAAGAGAAGCAGCATGAGGTGGCAGCCTCATTACGCTCCATCCACAGCAGTCTATAGACAGATATACAAAGAAAAAAGAAACCAAAACAAAGAAAAGACAAAAGAAACTTACTCCCATGCTTCTTTGGCAGCATTTCTTTTTTATTGAAGAGCTTTTCCTGTATCACTCTCGCTTGAATAAATTCTTTAGTTTTTGTGACAGTCCCTGTAAATATAAAACACTAAAATAAACACGAACTGTTTTCTGATCAAATGCAAGGCAGGCCTTAATCAATGACACGTACATCTAAAGTTGTGAAAATCTGCATGACAATCATTAAATATTTGTGTTAGTTTAACAGTGTTTGTGCAGGCACATGCGTGGAGCTTACATTTGTATGTTGCTTCCTCCATGGCGGACAGAATCGGCGCTACACATGTTCAGCGAGTCGGCATCCGTTCTGACTCGCTTGTGGAGGTTTTCATAGCCCACTAGAGTGCCTGTACACACGTGGACAAAATTGTTGGTAGCCCTCAGTTAAAGAAGGAAAAACCCACAATTCTCACTGAAATCACTTGAAACTCACAAAAGTAACAATAAATAAAAATTTATTGAAAATTAAATAATCAAAATCAGCCATCACTTTTGAATTGTTGATTAACATAATTATTTAAAAAAACAAACTAATGAAACAGGCCTGGACAAAAATGATGGTACCCATAACTTAATATTTTGTTGCACAACCTTTTGAGGCAATCACTGCAATTAAACGATTTCTGTATTTGTCAATGAGCGTTCTGCAGCTGTCAACAGGTATTTTGGCCCACTCCTCATGAGCAAACAGCTCCAGTTGTCTCAGGTTTGATGGGTGTCTTCTCCAAATGGCATGTTTCAGCTCCTTCCACATATGTTCAATGGGATTCAGATCTGGGCTCATAGAAGGCCACTTTAGAATAGTCCAACGCTTTTCTCTCAGCCATTCTTGGGTGTTTTTGGCTGTGTGTTTTGGATCGTTGTCCTGTTGGAAGACCCATGACCTGCGACTGAGACCAAGCTTTCTGACACTAGGCAGCACATTTCTCTCCAGAATGCCTTGATAGTCTTCAGATTTCATCGTACCTTGCACACTTTCAAGACACCCTGTGCCAGATGCAGCAAAGCAGCCCCAAAACATTACTGAGCCTCCTCCATGTTTCACCGTAGGGACAGTGTTCTTTTCTTCGTATGCTTGGTTTTTGAGTCTATGAACACAGAGTTGATGTGCCTTACCAAAAAGCTCCAGTTTGGTCTCATCTGTCCAAAGGACATTCTCCCAGAAGCTTTGTGGCTTGTCAACATGCATTTTTGCAAATTCCAGTCTGGCTTTTTTATGACTTTTTTTCAGCAGTGGTGTCCTCCTTGGTCGTCTCCCATGAAGTCCACTTTGGCTCAAACAACGACGAATGGTGCGATCTGACACTGATGTACCTTGGCCTTGGAGTTCACCTTTAATTTCTTTGGAGGTTGCTCTGGGCTCTTTGGATACAATTCCAACGATCCGTCTCTTCAATTTGTCATCAATTTTCCTCTTGCGGCCACGTCCAGGGAGGTTGGCTACTGTCCCGTGGGTCTTGAACTTCTGAATAATATGAGCCACTGTTGTCACAGGAACTTCAAGCTGTTTAGAGATGGTCTTATAGCCTTTACCTTTAAGATGTTTGTCTATCATTTTTTTTCGGATGTCCTGGGACAATTCTCTCCTTCGCTTTCTGTTGTCCATGTTCAGTGTGGTACACACCTTTTCACCAAACAGCAGGGTGACTACTTGTCTCCCTTTAAATAGGCAGACTGACTGATTATGAGTTTGGAAACACCTGTGATGTCAATTAAATGACACACCTGAGTTAATCATGTCACTCTGGTCAAATCGTTTTCAATCTTTTATAGAGGTACCATCATTTTTGTCCAGGCCTGTTTCATTAGTTTGTTTTTTTAAATAATTATGTTAATCAACAATTCAAAAGTGATGGCTGTTTTTGATTATTTAATTTTCAATAAATTTTTATTTATTGTTACTTTTGTGAGTTTCAAGTGATTTCAGTGAGAATTGTGGGTTTTTCCTTCTTTAACTGAGGGGTACCAACAATTTCGTCCACGTGTGTATATCAGAGTGGCGACAACTGGGGAATTGAAGCCATTTTGTTTCCATTCACTCAATATGGGACACATCAATGAGCTATTTGTGGATTTTTTACTGATTTCAAGACATGTTTTGGACAAAATATTTTACTGGCTTGTTTTGTCTGGATGTCCAAGGTTGGATTATGGCCGTTTTTTGTGGAATATTTAACCACGCCCGATGGGTACATCGGCGGGGTTATTGCATTCGGTGCAGTATCTGGCTGGGTAAGTATGTATGTGGGTATGTCCGGTCCGATATCTCTGCAACCGCTGAAGTCAGGATAATCAAACTTGGCACTGAAGATCAGTCTAAGGTTCCCTGCTCAGTTGTGGAGTTACAGGTCAGCAGATCAAGTAGGGAGGGAGATATGTAGGATGATCAAAATTGATATATTGCATCAGTTGTATAGGGAGGACAGGGTTTTCGCCAGCAGAGGGCGTGGTTCTGCCCTCTACTGAGGGCTCATCTAGTTTCATCTGTGACTCGTTATGAGGATTCAAAGGTGAGTTGTGCTGTTTACGTTATTTGTTGGACAAATGTGTTTATATTACCCGCTGTGGTAATCACATCTGAAAGTGGTTTATACCGGCGGATTCATGAGAATCTAAGCTTTCCATGGGTGTATAATGTTTCTGTCATCGAGTTTCAATTTAGCAAAATACGTTTGCACATCTCAAGACGGCCCGAATACGGAAGGTTAACGGGTTACGGTACCCAACAGTCACCATGTAACACATCTTCATGCATGAAAATGGTCAAAGTCAAAATAACCACAACTGCCTAAAATCACATCAAACTTTTCTATCTGTCATTCACCCATACATCATAACATGAAAGTACATACATGGACTAACCTGGCACAAAAAGCGAAAAAAGACCTAGAATTACTATCTGCGGTGTAAACAACGTTAAAAGGAAAACCTGGCGTTCATGAATAGGAAACAAAATGGCTCCTATAGATCACATGACCAAAATTTTTTGGACCGTCATGTCGCCACTCTGATATACAGGCACTCTATAGCCCACTACCCCTCCCTGCAGATCGGTTTGGGATGGCCCTTAATACGGCGGACCCTCTGTGAGGACGCGCAAATGGAAAGGTAGTGTGTAGGGGGGAGTTTGGAAAAGACTCGAACACTCTAAGCAACTCAGAGAAAGGGTCATTGAGAAGTACAATTCAGGGGATGGTTACCAAAACATTTCCAAGGCACTGAACATCCCCGGAGTTCAGTGAAATCAATTATCAAGAAATGGAAGGAATATGGCACTCGTGTGAATCTGCCTAGATCAGGCCGCCCTCGTAAACTGAGCGACCTACAAGTAGGAGACTAGTGAGAGAAGCCACCAAGACCCTACAACTACTCTGAAGGAGTTACACGCTTCAGCTGCTGAGATGGGAGAGACTGTGCATGTAGCAACTGCTGCCCGGGTTCTTCACCGCTCAAAGCTTTATGGGAGAGTGGCAATGAGAAAGCCACTGTTGAAGAAAAGTCATATTAGATCTGGACTAGAGTTTGCCAAAAAGCACATGGAAGACTCCATGGTCAAGTGGAAGAAGATTCTTTGGTCTGATGAGATTTAGTGAATATGTGATGGCTAACAGCTGAACAGGTTTTATCTTATTCACTAACTCAGTGTAAAGAAGAACCAGAGCAGACAGTCCTTTCATTTCCATCTTTTATTAACTCCTCATTTCTTGGCTTTGAAGTATTCCTCGATCACGTCCTTGGCTTGGGACTCCTTACCGTAGTCCTGCAGGAAGAAATAAAAACGGATTTAAATGAGTCCAGGAAAGATCAAATAAACACCAGGAGAAACGTCAGAAAAGGAGGATTCCTGCTGATGCTTCATAAGCTGATTTTAGTGTTTAATTTGGAACCAGATCTGCTTTTAGATCCTCAGTTATGTCCTGTTGCTGCAGAACAATTCATTTACTAGAATCACTGATCCAGAAGCTTTCAGAGGACAGCTGGAGTTTATTATTACGGAACAATAAAAGAATAATCCTGTTTGCTCTGCTGTGTGTAGAACCATTTCCTCCTAAAGACTTTACTGACTTTAAGCGGATTCTCTTTTACGTTTGTGGATAATTTAGTGTGAATCTGACGAGTTCATCTGCTCTGATTCAGTACAGATGTTTACTTTGGTGTTTGTTTTAATAAAAATCAAAACCTGAACACATTCTGCTGCTTCTCTGGTACAATCTGGTCTCTAAATACAGATTTTAAGCTGCAGACATGAATCCATTTCCTGTCAAACTTTCAGATTAAAATCCAAATATTCCAATAGTTTTTATTCTAAATCCTGTGACTACAGCTTCTTTAATGGGATTATTTCTCCTGCTTTCTCGGTGCGGTTCTGCTTTGGGTCCTTCAACATCTTCACATCTTTTATGGATAAATTTATCAGTTTGGTTCTAAAATGTCAGAAAATGTCAAAATGTGGATCAGAGTTTCCTCAAATGTCTGGTTTAGTCCAGAGATCCTCAGTTTACTGTCAGAGGAAAGAACCCAGAAAATGTTCACATCTAAGGAGCTGGAATCACTGAATTTATAATAATTAAACTTAAAATGAATGAAATGAAACGGGGGACACTGATGGGTTCATTGATGATTTCAGGACGTTTTAAAGCTTCCAGCGTTCCTCTACCAGGAGATCAGGAGGCAGAAAAGCAGTTCTGTGGTTAAATTATCAGCTGGTATTCTGGATAAAACCTTTTCTGTGTCCTGAACCATTTAACGGACAAAACCTGAAGAATCTCCTTCAGCAGAAACGCTTTGGTCGTTTAATAAAACTGAATATTTAGATGGAACCCTTCTGAGGCTCAAATTAACGTTTTAAAGTTTGAAAATGTGAAATAAATATGTTCAACATTTTCTGGAATTTTTTGGTGGGAAAAAAGAAATGCCAAAAAAAGTTTAAGAACATTCACATAAAAATCAGCTGATTTTTATGTGAATGTTCTTAAAGAAAACAGAAGTTTTACTGATAAATATGGAATCACTTTAAATATTTTTGGAAGATTTTTACTCATTTTTAAAAAATATTTACAAGAATTTTCCTTTCAAATTTGGGAATTTTTTTAAATAGAAATTTTAAGGAAAACTTTTAGGGAATTGTTGGAATTTTCTTCCTGAAGGTTTTGCAAATTTTCAGAAATTTCGGGAATTTTTGCAGAATTTTTGGACTTTTTTCAGACAAAGAGAATTTTTTTTGTTTCCTGTAAATGAAGGAGGGTTAAGAAGCTTCAATCTCTAAATAACTGACGGAACAATCGGATCCATTTACTGCTCTGACAGGAATATAAGTCTCATTTTCATTCATTTTTGTCTCATTTTTCTTAATTTTTTGTCTTATTTTTCCCTCACTTTGTCTTATTTTCTTTTGCATTTTATTTTTCTTCACTTTCTGTATAATTTCTTCATTTGTGACTTATATTTTCTTTCACTTTGCAAAAGCAGAACATTTTGATTGAAGAAGCTTTAATCAGTAAAAAATAACCCACAGATTAATCAGCAGCTCAGAAATGATCCAAACTGGGCTTTTATCATTAAACGTCTCCACGGATCACTTTAAAGGATTCCTCGTCACGTTTGCTGTGTGTAGCGTTTAGCGTGTAGCCGTTGTCAGGGACTCCAGACAACACTAGCCGATGCCGGAGCTCGTACTCTGGCAGTGATCTAGCCAGGAGATAAACCAGCTGCAGAACACACAGATCAGCAGCTGCACTTGACTGGCAGAGTGTGAACATCTGGAAACATGTGGATGTGCTCACCTTGACCACCACACAGCTGCAGCCCACCACCTTACGGGGTTTTCCCTCACGGTCGATCTTACACAGACCAACCCACTCCCCGAGCTTCTTGTTGTCGTCGACCTGCAGCAGAAAAAAAAAACAAAACGACTTTTAGATCCAGAAACAAAAAAGAACAGAAAGTTGTTCTTGAGTTTGGTCTCAGATGTTGGAGCTTTTCAGGACTCCATCCTAGAGAAGCTTCTAGATGTTTAAAAGGCTCTGATTTTCATTCATTTAGTAGACAGAAGTACTCAGAGTCCTGACATGAAGGATTTCTCTTTTTACCAGGTTCTCCATCCTAAGAGAGGAACCGATGCGAGGATTAGAAGCATGAAAAGCAGCTGGAGGTCCATCTGAACATTCTGTAGGTCAGTCTAAACGTCTGTAGGTCAGTCTAAACGTCTGTAGGTCAGTCTAACGGTCTGTAGGTCAGTCTAAACGGTCTGTAGGTCAGTCTAACGGTCTGTAGGTCAGTCTAAACGTCTGTAGGTCAGTCTAAACGTCTGTAGGTCAGTCTAAACGTCTGTAGGTCAGTCTAACGTCTGTAGGTCAGTCTAAACGTCTGTAGGTCAGTCTAAACGTCTGTAGGTCAGTCTAAACGTCTGTAGGTCAGTCTAAACGTCTGTAGGTCAGTCTAAACGTCTGTAGGTCAGTCTAAACGTCTGTAGGTCAGTCTAAACGTCTGTAGGTCAGTCTAAACGTCTGTAGGTCAGTCTAAACGTCTGTAGGTCAGTCTAAACGTCTGTAGGTCAGTCTAAACGTCTGTAGGTCAGTCTAAACGTCTGTAGGTCAGTCTAAACGTCTGTGTCAGTCTTAACGTCTGTAGGTCAGTCTAAACGTCTGTAGGTCAGTCTAAACGTCTGTAGTCAGTCTAAACGTCTGTAGGTCAGTCTAAACGTCTGTACGTCAGTCTAAACGTCTGTAGGTCAGTCTAAACGTCTGTAGGTCAGTCTAAACGTCTGTAGGTCAGTCTAAACGTCTGTAGGTCAGTCTAAACATTCTGTAGGTCAGTCTAAACGTCTGTAGGTCAGTCTAAACGTCTGTAGGTCAGTAAACATTCTGTAGGTCAGTCTAAACATTCTGTAGGTCAGTCTAAACGTCTGTAGTCAGTCTAAACGTCTGTAGGTCAGTCTAACTGTCTGTAGGTCAGTCTAAACGTCTGTAGGTCAGTCTAACCGTCTGTAGGTCAGTCTAACCGTCTGTAGGTCAGTCTAAACATCTGTAGGTCAGTCTAAACGTCTGTAGGTCAGTCTAAACGTCTGTAGGTCAGTCTAAACGTCTGTAGGTCAGTCTAAACATTCTGTAGGTCAGTCTAAACGTCTGTAGGTCAGTCTAAACGTCTGTAGGTCAGTAAACATTCTGTAGGTCAGTCTAAACATTCTGTAGGTCAGTCTAAACATTCTGTAGGTCAGTCTAAACATTCTGTAGGTCAGTCTAAACATTCTGTAGGTCAGTCTAAACGTCTGTAGGTCAGTAAACATTCTGTAGGTCAGTCTAAACGTCTGTAGGTCAGTCTAAACGTCTGTAGGTCAGTCTAAACGTCTGTAGGTCAGTCTAAATGTCTGTAGGTCAGTCTAAACGTCTGTAGGTCAGTCTAACGGTCTGTAGGTCAGTCTAATAGGTCGGTCTAACGGTCTGTAGGTCGGTCTAACGGTCTGTAGGTCGGTCTAACGGTCTGTAGGTCGTTCTAACGGTCTGTACGTCAGTCTAAACGTCTGTAGGTCAGTTTAAATGTTCTGCTGTGCCGGCTGTATCTCAGACAGATTTTGGGTAACAGTGGCGATCTCCTCACAGCGGTCAGTAGAGGGAGCCAGATTATCATCAGCGATACAGCAGCAGCAGAACGTCAAACCCGGTTCCTGCGGTTCCTCACAGTTCTTCTCACCTTGATGAGGTTGATCTGGTGCTCGGCACAGAGGGCCTCCACCAGCTTCACGTACATGGGCTCATCACAGTTAGCGGCGAGGACGCAGAGGTGGGCCTGACGCCTGCAGAACACGGTTAGAACACAGAACACAGTTAGAACACAGTTAGAACACGGTACCGACAGCAACAGCAGGAACCTCAGACTGATGGAACATCTCAGACACATTGGGTAACGATTGGCAGCTTTCTACACAGAGTTCAGTAGAGGGAGCCAACGTATCATCACTGATCCACCAGAACACCTGAAGAACAGCTGAAGGAACTCACTTGTCCAGGGCCTTGGCCGCCTCACGGATCCCTCTGGCCAGGCCGTCGTGGATCAGGGCGGTCTTCAGAACCTCAGGGAGAGCGGTGTTGACATCCATCACACCTCCGGCAGCGATGCTGAGGAACACGGAACAACACGGAACAGAGGTTAGAACAGAGAACCAGGACGTTCCTACAGAGAACCAGCGGGTCCTGGAGGTCCAGCTGAGCTTCCAGCGTGTCAGAAGGAGGATCTCACTCATTGCAGAGTGAAGGGGTATCCGACAAAAGAAATCAGATCATCATTCACGCTGTGGATAAACTGTTCTGTTAAACCAGGATGGAACCACTAGAACCCATCTAAGTGTGTCCTCAACATTCAAACAAGCTCAAAAATCCAAACGTCTCCAGAATCACAGAAAACGCTTCAGAAAAGGATCTAAAAAGGCTGAACGTTTGTTAGAACGGCTTTAGTCCAGCAGCACTTTAAACCTTTTAGCTCCACGTTTAGAACGTCTGAAAACAAACAGGAGAAAACATGACGACTAAACTCAGAACAACAGAAAGACGCTGAGTTTCTGAGCCAACAGCAAAGCATTTATCACACTGAAGATTCACTGGAAGAGTTTAAACAGAAACTTTAGGACTGAAAACATCCCTAATTAAAGCTCAACTTTAGAGTTTTATTCTGTAAATCTTTGACATTAAACACACTCAGTTCATCACAGAACGTTAAATTAAATGCTCAGTCAGTTTCAACTGAACAAACTTAACATTTAGATTAATGTATTGATCGTTAATCAGCTGATCTCTAGAACACATAAATATGAATTTTAATCCACAGTGAGGCTGAATGATGTTCAGCAGCTAACAGGTGATTTTACTGTTGTCACATTAGCTGGAATATTTATAAAGTTACTGACAGAAGACTCACATTCAGACTTCCTCCCTGTTACACACACACCACTGACTGTTTTTCTGACTTTGAGGATTGAATAACTTCATAGATTGACTTTAAGTTTAGCAGAAAGTTCACATTTAGCTGTTGAAGCTAAATGTTAGCGGCAAAAGCTAACTGAAAACCAGCTGCTGTCTCTAAGTTTGTGGAGGTGTTTAATGAACCAGAACACACAGCTGGACGTTAAACCTCCACCGGGTTCTCTACGGGTCCGGTTCTGGTTCTTTAAGTGTCCGGTGCTGGTAACAGGTCCGGTTCCACCGGCAGCTGAGCGGCTAACGTTAGCGTCATGCTCACCCTTCCTCGGCCATTGTTGAATCGCGATGGATGCGGGACACAAAGTTCTGAAATACAGAACAGAAATGACAGAGGAGTTATTATCGATCACACACAGATCGCTCTGATCACTTTATCAATCAGGATGTTTGATTAATCCTCAGATTGAGTCTCTGGTTGGAGAAACGCACCCTGTTAGCCTCTCAGGCAGCGGGGAAAGAGGACGTCATCCGGCCGCGACACCGCTTTAATACCAACAGGCCCCCGCTGTGGTGTCCGCGGCGCTGCCTGTTGTAGTTTCAGCAGCGGGTTTAATATTCAGACTTCTGGATGATTAATAATCATTTTTATGAAGGTGAAATTCAGTTTGTTTGATTATAAAATGCTCGAAGCTCAACTGAAGGTCACAAAAAGTAGAAACCTTTTAACATAATTCAAATTTTTAAATAAATAGCTCCAGACTGTGATTTTTTTTAAAGGCCTAGACTCATTAATAATCAATGAAGCCAAATTAATTCCTTATTTTAAATATTAAGGATTAAACCTATACAAAATTATATAATATACAACTTTACTTTTGGATATTAAATATTAGAGCAACAGGATTATGGAGATTAAACCGACTAAAGTTTTACATGAAAACCAAAAAAAAACAAGAATTCCCTGGATCCCATGTGAGTAAGTTTGATTTTGTTTTTCTTATTTATTTTATGTCCTTTTTCCTGTCTTGACTTTTTCCTATCTCATTTTGTTTTTTATGTAATTTTAGTTTATTTATTTAGTTCTCAGATGTGCTCACAGGTTCTAGCAGGTTTTCACTGTTTATCCATTCTCATCACTGAATCATAGTCAGTTTAATTTGACTTTTTTTTAAAGAATTTATATTAAAAAGACTCTTTCACGTCAAAAAGTGAAAACAGATTTCTGCAAAGTAACCTCAAGTAATTAAATAATATATCAGAATGTTCTTTATTGATCCCAGAGTAAAAACGGTTTCTGTTCCAGTTGCTCTAATTTAAAGTTTGAAATTTTTAAGAATAAATATGAGATAAACATGAGTAGAAAATTAGAAACATAAAATGTAAAGATGTACGAGGAAAATACAAATGTGAGGAATAAACCCCAGCAGAGAGCTCAGTCAGTCATAAATACTGTAAAGAACATTAATCCTGTTAAGTGGAGGCTGAACGGACCCTCAGTCATAATCCTGAACCTGTTTTTATTATTTCAGTTTACATCCTACGGGTTCTGTTCCTCACAGTTCTCAGTTTGAATGAAGAAAAAACTAAGAAACATAAATTAAAAACCTTCAACCTCTGCAGCATTTTAATCAATTAATTGTCTATGAGAAATTATTCTGTTTTCTTTAAAAATAATTCCACTTTTTTCAGTATGAAAGGTGAAAATTAATCCAAACATTCAGGTCCGATTAAAACAAACACTTTTAAAATGAGATGTTTTTGTTGTTTTATTCATGTTTTTTATGTTTAACTGAACTTTAAAATCTATTTTTACGCAGAACAATAAAAAAATAAAGTTTAAAATCTGAATCTGTTTGTTGGATCAGAAACATGCAACGAGTCAATATGTATAAACTTTATAGTTTAATGGAATTTAATAAATCCTGTCACAAAAATAAAGAGACCAAACTGTGTGAAATGATTTTTATTTCACAGGAAACAGAATTTACTGCAGAACTGTCAGATCTGATCAAACATGAATAAACCTTCTGACAGGCATGAACTTGTTCTTCTCCAGGTTTTACTGTCGCTGCTTCACTGTTTGAGGAATTCTTCTAATCTTTCTTCCTCTATCGCGTTTTCAAAAGCAGCAAAGTCCTGGAAGAAGAAAGAAGAAGAATCAGAGGTCTGGGGTGAAGACAGACGGATATTTAATATAAACTTAGCATTAAACACGTTTAACTTCCATTTCATCTGATTTTATTCTGAAGCTTTCTGAGCATCAAACCTTTCATCTCCTGCATTCAGACATTAAACCACTGACTTCATTTTCGGCTTCAGTTTATGGATGAAAGACTTTGAACTGAAAACAGGAAATTCAGAAACAAAGAGGAAATATCAAAGATTTTTATGGTTTTAAAAGAACACAAGAAGAAACTCTGAGGAAAGGTTGTTGAAGAGCATCAGTCAGGACGATACAAGAACATTTAAAGTTCCTGAAGTTCTCCTGGAGTCCAGTTAAATCCATCATAAGAAATGGAAGAAGATGGAACATGAATAAATGTGACTAGAGCAGGACGTCCTCAAGACCTGAGAGACTAGAGAGGGAGGCCACCAAGACTCTATGACTCCTCCTCGGTTTTAACCGTCCTGTTGTCCTCATTTAAATATTGGTTCCTTTTCTGAAAAAAATCCAAAAATGACTACCTGAGCTACAGGTAAAGGTGTGTCTGGTCGTGTGCTGTGTAAACTGCTGGGTCATATAACGACTGTAAACATTGTTTTATGGCTGCCTGAACGTTTCCTGGAACTCACTCCACAGTAGACGTCTCCTCTGGCCAGCTGAGGAGGGAGAGCCGTCGGGTTCCCACAGATCCTCCTCATGGTCTCCTTGTGTTCAGAGGACTGGGCGATGTCCACCTGGACGAACGGGATCTTCAGGGACTCCAGGGTTGCCATGATCTTATCCTGACTTTTTTTAATCTGAGAAGATCAGATCAGAGTTGTAATAAATCCACGTTAGATCCACCTGGAGAACATCTGGAGAACGTACCTGCACAGAGGAGCTCACACTGGTGTAGAACAGAGTCAGAGACATGGTAGCGGTTAGCTTAGCGACCCAGACGTTCAGGAATGTTCTGCTGCAACCAGGTGAGCAGGTTTAGACACAACTCACCTGCAGGACACGCCCCCTGAACACCTTCCAGTCCTGACCTGTCAGAGAGTTGTGAAACCTCACACACACCAAAACACACAGACACACACCAAAACACACACACTTTACTGCTGTAGAGCTACTTTTACTGTAGTAACAGAGGTACTTCTGCTCTGCTGTTGTGGTACTTTTGTGGGGCGGCATGGCTCAGTGGGTAGAGTGGCCGTCTTGTAACTGGAAGGTTGCGGTTTGATCCTCGGCCCGTTGTGTTCATGTCGAGGTGTCACTGAGCAAGACACCTAACCCCTAACTGCTCCTGGTGGGTCGTGGTTAGCGCCATGCATGGCAGCTTCATCCATCAGTGTGTGAATGTAACGTATCATGTAAAGAGCTTTGGATAAAAGCTCTGTATAAATACAACCACTACTCTTACTGCAGTAATTAAAAAAGACCAGATTTTTTATGAATCAACCAAATTGAAACAAAACTTTATTTAAAAGCTAAAAAAAAAAAAAAAAAAAAAAGCTGGACTTGAACACATCACCTGTAAGATCAGAGGAGAAGGAAGCCTTAACAGAAAAACAGAACCTGACATTAGAGTTCTATCAGCTTCAACAGGAGGTTCTACTTCCTTTGGGTCAGAACCCAGTTAGCAGCAGGGCAGAAGAACGTCTGATTATCGTACAATCCTAGCCTAGCCGCACTAGACAACCCACAGCAACGAATTTAGTTCTCTGCCAGGGTGGGTCTAGTTACCCTCCATAAGGCTCGAGGCTGGATTCTCCTAAAACTGGCCGGACCAATCACCATGAAGTGTAGAGTCAGAAGGCGGGCGTAACTAAGTGATGACAGAGGCGTGACAATTCTGACAGAAACAACCGGAAACAATAAACAGTTATCTTTGGACTCGGCTTTGGCCACAGCCCTTAAAGATTTGAAGCTAAAATTCAACCTGAAAGATGAACAAAGGACGGCACTGAAGTGTTTCATTGAGAAGAAAGACGTATTTGGACTTATGCCGACGGGATATGGCAAATCCTTAATATACCAGTTGGCTCCGCTGGTTGGGAAGCTAATGGGACTGAGCCACAATCCGTCGGTGCTCTAGGAACTACATCAGCCTATTCGTTGCACTGATTGGTTGTATACCTACCCAATTGCTGCAGAGTGATTTGATAGACAACCTTTTAACCCGCCTCCCTCCCTGTCGAGCTTCCCTAGACCCTTGTGCCTTCAGAAACATGGGTGTAGCGTGGCTAGGCTAGTACAATCCTGAACCAGAACCTCCTCAGAACATCTGGTTCTTTATCTCCAGAAACATTATCAATGATCAGAGTTCTACCTTCATGCTGAGAATATTTCCAGAAGTCCACGTCCTTGAAGTCCATAGAGAGAAGGGTTACTTCTGGAGAAAGTTCTAGAGTAGACCTACTGACAACTGGTCAGTCGGTAGGACGTCCCCTCCAGGACTTCAAGGACCTGGAACTCTGGAAATATTCTCAGCATGAAGGTAGAACTTTCTACTAAATATACTAAACAAAGAACCAGCTGGTTCTGGGGACCTTGGTTCTGGTTTGGTGGTTCTATGTAGAACCTCTGTTTCCGCCTTCATCAGCTTTTATTGTGTTCCACTGTAAAGTGTCCTGACAAACGAGTGTCGTTCCAGCAGAACGCGTCACAAGAACAAGAAGAATCAAACACAGACGGTTAATAAATGATTGTATTGGTGACGTTCTAAAGTGTTCCCAGATAACCACACATTAGTGACATGCCGACATGTTAGAGCGGTTAGAGAGCCAAGCCTACCAGCAGTTCAGAGTGAGGGAGGAGGAAGTCCTGGAGAACCTGCTAGAAGGTTCCAACATGCTGTCTTTGTGCTTCTACACTTAAATAAGGACAACAGCTCGTTCCTCCTGGTCCCAAACATCTCCAGGACCTGAACTCACCAGAGAACCCAGCTAAAGTTCATCACGAGGCTGCAGAAGATAAAGTTACGAGGTGTAGATGTTCAGGTTTGATGGGGCGCTGTGCAGAAGAAGCTGTCTGAGGTGTTTGAGGGTCTTCAGCATGAACTTCCTGTTTCCTTGTTCTGACCTTAAACCTGCTCAGGGTTCTTCACTGAACACCTGAAGCAGCCTGGATGTTGTCGAGTTTTCCTCTGAAACCATCACTAGAAGTTCTCCTCCTCACTGGACAGACATTTAGCTCATTAGAAGACTAGATGTTCTACTGAAAGTCATTCCACGAAGACCCCGTTGGTCCTTCCCTGATCTGCTCAGAGTTCCGAGCAGATCAGGGAGGAACCTTCCAGATATTTTACAGAAGAACACAGACAGAAGCTGGTAGAACCTTTCTAACAAACATGAAGCTCCTGCAGCTTTCTGTCTTCACCACAAGCATCTCCTGGTTCCTTCCTACCTGGACCCAGTTCTAAACCCTGAACCCCGACCCAGAGACGAAGGAGAACGCTGCTGGTTCTCCCTCATCCAAAGATTGTCATTGGACTCTCAGTTCCAGTTCTACAGAGGTTCTAGGAGAACAGTCGGTCTCTGGAGGTTTGGACGGAGTTCCTCTGAAGGCGTCTCGCTGCAGATTCCAGCGTCTCCGTCTCCGGTCCGTTACTGAGCGTCATCTTCTCCAGAGCTGAGGAGAAACATGGAACCCAGTGAGGGAACCTCAGGAGTAGAGCTTCATGAACCAACAGCAAACCTTCTCCAAACGTCTCTACGGTTTCTACCTTTCAGAAACACTAAAATGTTTTTTTGTTTATGGTGGATTTATGTTGTCACTATTCAGTGGGTTCGACTGTGTTCAGGAACAAAAAACTAAAATAAATATATAAATAATAAAATGAAATTAAAACCTGATAAAATTTTGAAAAATCCAACAAAATAAAAACAATAAAATCATAAATATTGTACTGAAAAATAAATATAAATTACTAATATAAAAAATTACAAATTAAATAAAAATAAAATCACATGAAATCAAATCCTAAATAAATTTTTTTAAAAATCTGGTAAAATCAAAACAAAAACTGAAATTAAAAATACAACAAAATCAAAAATAAAACTGTATTGCAAAAAATAATATAAGACTCCTAAAATCTAAACATTAGGAATTAAATAAAAAAAAACCATACAAAAATTTTAAAATCTTCAAAAAAAACAAAAAATACAATTTAAAAAATCCACTAAAATCATAGAATAAAACTGTACTGAAAAATAAAATATATATATATTAAAACAAAAAAGTAAAATAAGAATAAAAACATAAAAAATGCAATAAAGTAAGAACTAATTAGGGAGGCAGTCTGAGGCCGCAGGATCAGCAGCTGAACAAACGTTCTGACGGTTGTTTTAGAACTAAACGTTCTCTGATGGTTTGTTCTGAACTAAACGTTCTGACGGTTTTTTTAGAACTAACGTTCTCTGATGGTTTGTTCTGAACTAAAACGTTCTGACGGTTTGTTTTAGAACTAAACCGTTCCTCTGATGGTTTGTTTTAGATACTAAACATTCTCTGATGGTTGTTTTAGAACTAAACGTTTCTCTGATGTTTGTTTTGAACTAAACGTTCTCTTGACGGTTTGTTTAGAACTAAACGTTCTCTGACGTTTGTTTAGAACTAAACGTCTCTGACGGTGTTTAGAACTAAACGTTCTCTGATGGTTGTTTAGAACTAAACGTTCTCTGATGGTTTGTTCTGAACTAAACGTTCTCTGATGTTTGTTTAGAACTAAACGTTCTCTGATGTTGTTTTAAAACTAAATGTTCTGACGTTTGTTTAGAACTAAACGTTCTCTGATGGTTTGTTCTGTACTAAATGTTCTCTGATGTTTGTTTAGAACTAAACGTTCTTGATGTTTGTTCTGAACTAAACGTTCTCTGATGGTTTGTTTTAGAACTAAACGTTCTCTGATGGTTTGTTTAGAACTAAACGTTCTCTGATGGTTTGTTTTAAACTAAATGTTCTGATGGTTTGTTCTGAACTAAACGTTCTCTGATGGTTTGTTCTGAACTAACGTTCTCTGATGGTTTGTTTAGAACTAAACGTTCTCTGATGGTTTGTTTAGAACTAAACGTTCTCTGATGGTTTTGTTTAGAACTAAACGTTCTCTGATGGTTTGTTCTGAACTAAACGTTCTCTGTTGGTCTGTTTTAGAACTAAACGTTCTCTGATGGTTTGTTTTAGAACTAAACGTCTCTGATGGTTGTTTAGAACTAAACGTTCTCTGATGGTTTGTTTAGAACTAAACGTTCTCTGATGTTTGTTTAGAACTAAACGTTCTCTGATGGTTTGTTCTCAACTAAACGTTCTTCTGATGGTTTGTTTAGAACTAAACGTTCTCTGATGGTTGTTTAGAACTAACGTCTCTGATGGTTTGTTTAGAACTAAACGTTCTCTGATGGTTTGTTTTGAACTAAACGTTCTCTGATGGTTTGTTCTCAACTAAACGTTCTCTGATGTTTGTTAGAACTAAACGCTCTCTGATGGTTTGTTTAGAACTAAACGTTCTCTGATGGTTGTTTAGAACTAAACGTTCTCTGATGGTTTGTTCTCAACTAAACGTTCTCTGATGGTTTGTTAGAACTAAACGTCTCTGATGGTTTGTTTAGAACTAAACGTTCTCTGATGGTTTGTTTAGAACTAAACGTTCTCTGATGTTTGTTCTGAACTAACGTTCTCTGATGGTTTGTTCTGAACTAAACGTTCTCTGATGTTTGTTTTAGAACTAAACGTCTCTGATGGTTTGTTTAGAACTAAACGTTCTCTGATGGTTTGTTTAAACTAAATGTTCTGATGGTTGTTTAAACTAAATGTTCTGATGGTTTGTTTTGAACTAAACGTTCTCTGATGGTTTGTTCTGAACTAAACGTTCTCTGAGGTTTGTTCTGACTAACACGTTCTCTGATGGTTTGTTTTAAACTAAATGTTCTGATGGGTTTGCCATGTTTTGAACTAAACGTTCTCTGATGGTTTGTTTTGAACTAAACGTTCTCTGATGGTTTGTTAGAACTAAACGTTCTCTGATGGTTTGTTTTAGAACTAAACGTTCTCTATGATGGTTGTTTTAGAACTAAACGTTCTCTGATGGTTGTTCTGAACTAAACGTCCTTGATGGTTTGTTCTGAACTAAACGTTCTCTGATGGTTTGGTTTTAAACTAAATGTTCTGTGGTTTGTTTTGAACTAAACGTTCTTCTGATGTTTGTCTGAATCTAAACGTTCTCCTGATGCTTTTTCTGAACTAAACGTTCTCTGATGGTTGTTTTTAAACTAAATGTTCTGATGGTTTGTTTAGAACTAAACGTCTCTGATTGGTTTGTTCTGAACTAAACGTTCTCTGATGGTTTGTTTAGAACTAAACGTTCTCTGATGGTTTGTTCTGAACTAAACGTTCTCTGATGGTTTGTTTTGAACTAAACGTTCTCTGATGGTTTGTTTAGAACTAAACGTTCTCTGATGGTTTGTTTAGAACTAAACGTTCTCTGATGGTTTGTTCTGAACTAAACGTTCTCTGATGGTTTGTTTTGAACTAAACGTTCCTTGATGTTGTTTTGAACTAAACGTTCTCTGATGGTTTGTTCTGAACTAACGTTCTCTGATGGTTTGTTTTAAACTAAATGTTCTGATGGTTTGTTTAGAACTAAACGTCTCTGATGGTTTGTTCTGAACTAACGTTCTCTGATGGTTTGTTCTGAACTAAACGTTCTCTGATGGTTTGTTTTGAACTAAACGTTCTCTGATGGTTGTTTAGAACTAAACGTTCTCTGATGGTTTGTTTAGAACTAAACGTTCCTCTGATGGTTGTTTAGAACTAAACGTTCTCTGATGGTTTGTTTAGAACTAAACGTTCTCTGATGGTCTGTTTTCTACATTTGAACCTGCATCTCTGCAGTTACAGATTTATTATGATTAAACTCCAGACGTTCTCACACATGAACAGCAGCAGCTGATTGGTTCTCCTGAGCAGAACCTGTGAACTTACTCTGCAGGACGCTGAGCTGTTGCTAGGGGGCGCCGTGCTGCCGTCCTCCAGCTCGTCCAGGTACAGTCGGTAGCGATGGCCGCTGTCGTCTTCGTACTCCACGTTCTCATCGTCACTGTCCACCTCCGGAGCCACGTACACCACCTCGAACTCGATCTGTCCTCGCTGCAGAGAGAAGCCGTGAGCTGCAGCAGAACCAGAACCTGAGCAGGAACAGGTGAGTCCTACCTGCTGGGACAGGATGGTCACCGCCTCCTTGTGTTTGGCGTCTCTTCAGGTTGATGCTGTTGACGGCGAGGATGGCGTCTCCAACGTGAAGACCTCCACAGCGGTCTGCCGGCTGGCTGGATGGATCTCTGAGATCAGGATGGGAACGCCGTGCTCCTTCCCGCCCTGAGGACAAGAACCACCACTGAGCACGTGCAGAAAGAGCTTCAGCGTACAGAGGAGGTCCACACATCACACCTTACTTCTTCCCACCGTTTTAAATAAATGTTGTAGATCTGAAATGAAAACTGGTTCTTCAGCTGCATGGATCATTTTACACACTTTTAATTAAAATAAATTAAAAAAAGAAAATTAAAACGAGGCGAGAATCTGTCCTACAGAACCTCACAGAGCAGATAATAGAGAACCGGATTCTTCATCCATCTCATCCAGCCTCAGTGGGGTAGAGTGGCCCGTCTTGTGAAACTGGAAGGGTTGTCGGTTCAATCCCCCGGCCCGTCGTGCTCGAGGTGTCCCTGAGCAAGACCCCTAACTCTAACTGCTTCCTGGTGGGTCGTGGTTAACGCCTTGCATGGCACCTTCCTCGGGTGTGAATGTCGACGTATCATGTAAAGAGCTTGGATATAAAGCTCTAATAAATACAACCATTTACCATCTGTACAGAGCAGGCTTCATCTGCAGCTCAACCTGAACATCAGAGCTTCAGCTTTTATCCATTCTGAGGACTAAAAACTAAATCAGGGTCAATCTACTGTGATGGAGATCCCCAGGCCCTCGTGGTCCTCCTTGACCAGAACCACCTTCCTGATGGGACCGACTCCTTGGGTTTTCTTCAGCATGTCCGGGGTCCTGCAGGCACGACAAAGACTCTACCGGTAAAGACTCAGATTTGATGGCAAAGACTCTTATTGAAACAGTAAAGACTCAGATTTGACGGTTAGGACTCAGATTTGACGGTTAGGACTCAGATTTGATGGTTAGGACTCAGATTTGACGGTTAGGACTGAAACAGGTTCTCTGCGGTGGTTTCAGGCTCACGTGTCCAACAGGAGAAGGTAGCGGTTTCTTGGGTCGCTGCGCCCCTGCAGGCTCGGATCACCGTCTTGTGGCGGTGGAGGTGGATCTCGGCCTCCAGCTGGTTCCACAGTTTGTCGTGAGCCGGTCCTTTCATGTCCCGACCCCAGTAACTGGATCTGCTGCACCCTGAACACAGAACATCCTGCCATCAGAACAGACCTTCGAGGTGGAACTGTGACCTGATCATCAGCTGTCCCTGAGGCAGCTCTAAGGTCTACCTGCCGGCCAGCTCCTTGTCCAGGTACTTACAGCCAGTCTGGCTCCATACACCTCCGCCTGCAGTACTGCCATGTGCCTGCGGAGGGCCTCGTTCTCCTTCTTGAAGAGCCGGACCTCGGCCTCCAGCCGGGCCTCGGCCAGTTTCTCCTTCTTGCTGGCCTCCAGCTCCTGCTCCTGGAATAGAACTTCCATCAGCACATCTGTACACATCTGAACGCTAACGCTAACCTGAAGCTACATCAGCTGTTAGGAGAAACCTGCAGCATTTTACTTAAAGAGATTCAGCCGAACAGAAACTCACCGTCTGGTCAGAGTCGGTGCAGGCTTCAGGGAAGAAGTAGTAGAAGAAGAAAAGAAGTTTGAGATTAGAGGAGCAGACTGAGTGATAAAAACAGAAAACCTGCAGAAAAACAGACGGAGGATTTGTCTGAGCAGCAGAAATGATGGAGAGCAGAAGGAAGAGCCCTGAAACCAAATAAGGTTCAAACCATCAAAGAGCTGAACCAGAAGAAGATCCAGCTTCAGGTTCAAACCATCAAAGAACTGAACCAGAAGACCAGAAGAAGATCCAGCTTCAGGTTCAAACCAAGAGCTGCGATAAACAAAACGCTCCAACTGAAGATTCAGGAAACGGTTCAGTAAACCAACCAGAGCCTCAGCTGCTGCTAAACCACAGGAAACATAGCTAACACTACTGGCAGGCTAACACTACTGGGTAACACTACTAACAGGCTAACACTACTAGCTAAAACTGCTGGCAGGTTAACACTACTAGCAGGCTAACACTACTAGGTAACACTACTAGCAAGCTAACACTACTAGCAGACTAACACTACTAGGTAAAACTGCTGGCAGGTTAACACTACTAGCAGGCTAATGCTACTAGCAGGCTAACACCACCAGCATGTTAACACTGACAGGTAACAAAGTGAAGTTTCTGTTGCAGAATGAGCATGTCCACATGTTTTACATATATGTGCTGCAACACGCCTACACAGAACACAGAGAACATCCCATAGAGGCAGTTTAAAGCTCATACAGAGTTCACAGAGGATATAACAATATGATAATAAATAGCATTAGCTGGTTCAGGCTAACGAGCTCCTAATAAAAGCTGAGTGATGCTAACATGCTAGCGGCTACATCCTCACTGTTCAGTTTATTGGCTGGTCGCTCCTTGAGCTGAACACAACATGATGTTGTTAAACTCAGGTGTGTCCAGGTAAAAACATCATCAGGTGACCTCTGCCGCTCCGTGGAGCTTCCGTCAGCTAAACGCTAATGAATGATCTCCATCACCGTGGTTCCTACCAGTCGGTCTTGATGGTGTCTGAGTCACCCTCCTGGCCCTGCTTGGAGTGGAGCTGCAGCTGCAGAGCGTGGAGCTGCAGCAGAAGATCATGGACCTCACGTTCTACCACAGAACGTTCAGCTTTGGCGTCCGTAAGCTCAGAGCGAAGGTCCACCAGCTGAGCCTGGAGAACCCAAGAAGAAGAGAAACCATCAGTACAGTTCTACATGATCACCTTCAGAGGGTGACCCAACATCTGGAGAACATCACCTAAACGTCAGAGAACCCTGACCTGAAGCACTTCACAGTAATCAGATTACTTCTAGTTGAACAATAGAGTATTTCCAGAAACAAACAGAACCAGTCTAACTGATGAACGTGGTTCTAACATGAACGTTCTCAGTTCTGGACCTATGGACTGGGTCTATCTATGTCTGCATCATGGCTCCACATGGAGAAGAACTGAACAGAGGAAGAGAAACATCTGAGGAGTCATAGTTCCACTAATCAGGAGGTCTAGAAGGAGTCATAGTACCACTAGTCAGGTCTAGAAGGAGTCATAGTACCACTAATCAGGAGGTCTGCAGGGATGAGAATTTTCCGCGGATCCGCGGAATTCCGCGGATTTTATCATTGCCAGGGTCATTCTTGTGAATCGTCTAAATTCAAGGAGAAAATTTTTTGGGGGGTGAGGTATGTTTATGGTCGTCGAGTCGTAATATCGAACGGCTGCTAATATCCACCGCGCTGAATGCTAGCTGCCACTCAGTGAGAGCAGTCATGTACAGTACTGTAATCGAATCACCATGAAGTGTAGAGTCCAGGGATGGGAATTTTCCGCGGATCCGCCGATTTCCGGCGATTTCATTTCAAGTTTGAACACTTTATTGTCGCTGATACTCCCGCGAGATGGTAACGACGTTAACGATAGCTTGCTAACGACGATTGTAAACGGCCCAGCGATTGGAAGTCGCTGCGCCGCCGCCGCACACATATCCCCCACCCCCGTCAACAACTTTCCGCTGGAATCAGAACTTGCTGATCCCATCCCTGGGTCTAGAAGGAGTCATAGTTCCACTAATCAGGAGGTCTAGAAGGAGTCATAGTACCACTAGTCAGGTCTAGAAGGAGTCATAGTACCACTAATCAGGAGGTCTAGAAGGAGTCATAGTTCCACTAATCAGGAGGTCTAGAAGGAGTCATAGTACCACTAGTCAGGTCTAGAAGGAGTCATAGTACCACTCATCAGGAGGTCTAGAAGGAGTCATATCGTACGTTTATATGCAGTCAAAAACCCTTTCTTAAACGGAATATTTGCAATAACCCGGTTGCGTACGGCCATGTAAACACCCGCAAAAACCCGAATATGCTCATATTCGGGTTTTTAAAAACCCGAATATGACCCCTGGGTTACTCCTTTTCTAACCCGAATATCTCGTCATATAAACGCGCATCGGAATATCCCGATAGAAACAGACATTTTTTTGCGTTCTGCGCATGTTTCATCCGAAAGGAATCTTGGTCTTTTGAGTCCGGCAACTACTTGTATGCCATAGACATACTGCGTCTGGCCCGCGACCCACCAGAAATACACAAAGAGAGGTAAACAGACATGGCGAAACCCACACGCGGCATCACAGCGTCACACAGCGTCAGCACAGCGTCACACAACAGTAGTAACTGTCTGTTTAGACATGTAAACGGGTTATTCCAAATGTTTCAGAAACCAGAATATTGACCTTAACCTGAATATTGACTGCATATAAACGTAGTCATAGTTCCACTAATCAGGTCTAGAAGGAGTCATAGTTCCACTAATCAGGAGGTCTAGAAGGAGTCACAGTTCCACTAATCAGGTCTAGAAGGAGTCACAGTTCCACTAATCAGAGCTCCTAAAACGACTCCACAGTGAACTACTTTCTCCATCCAGCTGTAAAAACAGACGACAGTTAGCACACTGTCTGGGTTCTATTATACTAACTAGTAACCAGGTTAACTAGTACCTCCAGTTTAGTTCTAATAACTAACTAGTAACCAGTATAAACCAGTGTAACCAGTACCTCCAGCTTGTGGTTGAGCTGGAACACCGTCTGGGTTTTGTGGCAGAGCTGAGCGAAGCAGGAGCTGAGGCTCGTCATCTTCTGGCGGCCTTCATACGTGATGTCCACCTGGTCCGGGTCGATCTCTCCCAGCAGCAGGTCCACGTCCACGAACGCTTTGTCGAACTCCTTCTCCAGAACCTCCAGCCAGCGGAACATGGACATACCGGGGCCGAGGCCCGGATTTGGGCCCGACGGGGAGCATCCAGCCGAGGCGGACATCTGAAGGTTCTAACGGCTCTAACGTTCTCTGACTGTATTCTGTTCGGAACCACGCGGTTAGAACCACGTTTGAACGGGACGGATGGACCGATAACCGGGTTAAAGGCGGCTAACTGGGTTAACTGGTTCTGGTTTAAAGATCCTCCGACCAGGAAGTCCACTTCCTACTGACGACACATCCGCAGAGCGACTAGTGATGTCTGACCTAGCGACGATGTTCTCTGAGCAGCAACTAGTACTGTCTGACAACTTTATTAACACCACGGCGACATGACAGTGACACCAGCAAAATATGATATAAAACGAAAAAAATGAAGAAAATAAGCTATACAACAATAAATAGTGAAGAAAATAAACAACAAAGCGATAAACAATGAAGAAAAAAAGCAGTAAAACGATATATAATGACGAAAATAACTAAACAAAAAATAATGGAGAAAATAAGATATAAACGATAAATAATGAAGAAAACAGGCTATAAAACATAAATAATTAAGAAAATAAGCAATAAAGTGATAAACAATGAAGAAAGTAAGCAATAAAATATATAATGACGAAAATAAGCTATACAACAAAAAACAATGCAAAAAAACATGCAATAAAAGGACAAATAATAAAGCAAAGAAACGATAAAACGATAAATAATGCAGAAAATAAGCTATAAAACGATACATAATAAAGAAAAGATACTGTAAAACAATATATAATGACGAAAATAAGCTATAAAATGAAAAATAATAAAGAAAATTAGTTATAAAACTGCATGTAATGACGAAAAACAAGCTGTAAAGCGATAAATAGTGAAGAAAATAGGCTATAAAACGATATAAAATTAAAAAATAAGAGAGAAAACAATACAAAAGCAACAGTTAAGCTATTTAACAATACATATATTGCATAAATTAAACACACCGCGCCCTGTGACAGACTGGTGACCTGTCCAGGGTGTCCCCTGCCTTCACCCGAGTCAGCTGGGATAGACTCCAGCATCCCCCATGACCCTAGTGAGGATAAAGCGGTGGATAGAGGATGGATGGATGGATGGATGGATGGACACACCGCCTCCTACTGGACACTCAGTGAAACTTCAGGTGTTTTAATGTGATGGAGAGGATCAGCTGTTATTCGATCAGCTGTTATTCGATCAGCTGTTATTAGATAAGCTGTTATTAGATAAGCTGTTGATCATGTTCATCAGGTGTTGAATAGCTGATATGAAGTGATTTAATATTTCTTCTGTGTCCAGGAGAAGATCAGAGCAGATTTAGAATTATAATATTTATATTCATATTTATAATGAAACAAACGAACTTTGAAATAAAACTTTAGAACAAACATCTGTGCTGCAAAAACAAACTAAACTCTCATTTTTTTGTTCAGATGTTAATCCTTGTTAGCTTCGGTTAGCATTTGTTTGCATCTGTTAGCACCTGTTAGCTTCTGTTAGCACCTGTTAGCTTCTGTTAGCTTCTCTCCTGGTCTCTGTGCTCATTAAACTACATCCTAATCCAGCTGAACTCCGGTAAAGCTGCTTTCATTTCCAGATGTTTCTGTCATCAGGTAGCAGAACACATGCTAACATGCTAACCAGCATTAGCTTCATCTAAATACTGATTTCACATCTCAGCAGTTAAAAACATTCACACAGATTTACTGGAAAATGATCCTCAGAGAGAACATTAGCAGATAGAAAGCCTGACTGATCTGTCAGATAGAGAGAGTCTTCTTCCTGAAGGGGGTGGGGCCAGCAGCTCATTTAAAGCTACAGAAACAGTTAAAATAAAACCAGGATTATGGAGTCTGGAGGAAAGAATCATCTCAGAGACTAGAAGAGGAACAACATGGAAGCTTTAAGCACAGGAAGTTAGAGTTTCTTTATCAGCGGTTCCTTCGGTTCCTCGGGTTCTTTATCTCTGATCTCTGCTCAGGAAATAGCAGCAGCTTTAACTCTTCTCCTCTGATGGTTCTAGATAAACTCTCCTTCAGATGTCTTTTAGAGCTTCCTGTTGGTTTTCACACACTTTAAATCAGTTCTAATAATAATCCTGAAGCACTACATCTAGTTAAAGCTTTGTTAGAATGTTCCAGAATTAAACCCATCAGACGTTTGTACTCAGATCTGGACTCGAATTATTCTGCTGCTGGACTCAGATTTAATCTGTTTTTGAAATAAAACTGAAGATGTTTATTTTCTCCACTGATTCTAATAATTCAGACATGAACAGATTTTATTTACCTCCAACCGTCTGAACCTTTATCTGTTAACCTGAATTATTTATTCTCTTCAGAAATGTAAAAGTATAACATTAAATGTTGTAAAAGTCTGATTTATTTATTATTGATCATTTAAAGAAGGAACCCAAGCTGTAAATAATAACATGAGTATTTATTTATAAAAACATAAATGCAGGATATTTTTTCTTGAAGCTTCTTTTACAGATCAGCTGATTGAAGAAACAGAAAAAGTGCAAAAAACTGCTTTCAGTCTCAGGCTGCTCGTCTCGTTTCTGCAGAACCGCTTCAAACAGAACCCGTTTCTACAGAACCGCTTCAAACAGAACCCGTTTCTGCAGAACCGCTTCAAACAGAACCCGTTTCTGCAGAACCAGAGCGCCTCCTTTAAACGTTCTCACTGGGTCCATCAGGAACAGCTCCACTTTAGAAGAACCTGGTGGCAGTCAGGAAGGAGGCGTTTGGACCTTCCAGACACCTGCTCAGGTTCTGTTCTGGTTCTGCTGTCAGGGCTGCATGGCCCTCGGTGGCGATGAAAAAGTCGCTCAGAAGGTTCTGCCGGAACTTAAAGGTGGGCCAGTCTTTGGATTCTGTGTTCAGGTTCTGGGTTTGGGTTCTGTTCAGGTTCTGTGTCCTGGTTCTGTCCTCGGGTTCTGTTCAGGTTCTGTTCTGCTCTCAGGGCTGCATCTCGTACTGGCCCTCTGTGGCGGTGAAGAAGTCGTTGAGGAGGTTCTGCAGGAAGTCGAAGGTGGGCCGGTCCTCGGGTTTCTGCCTCCAGCACATCATCATGACGTCGTAGAGCTCCTGAGGACAGCCGTCGGGACACGGCATCCGGTAGAAGCGGTCCAGACAGCGGATCACGTCCGGGTTGGTCATACCTGTGTGGAACATGAGATGAAGGTTTAGCGGTTCTGCAGGAAGGTTCTCCCGCTCGGTCCGACTCCTGGAGGTTCTACCTGGATAGGGGATGCGTCCGTACGTCACCATCTCTGTCAGCAGGACGCCGAAGGACCAGACGTCTGATTTGATGCTGAAGGTTCCGAAGTTGATGGCCTCCGGGGCGGTCCACTTGATGGGGAACTTTGCTCCTGGAACCACAGAACCACACAGAACCCAGTAAAGCCGAAATGTTAGCGAAAAACTGGATTTAAATCAGATAATTGTTTCTGAATAAATTTATTTTCTGACAGATTTTCTCCATTTTTCTGTTTTTCTGACTCAGTTTAAACAGAACAAACATGCAGCTGGTTCTTTGTTCTGGAAGGTTGTTCCATTTTAATTCTGCATAAATAAAACAGAGCTCTAATAAACATTTTTACTGCAGTTTATCAGCCGGACGGTTACCATAGCAACACATCACCCAACACTGATCAAACCTTTTATTGAATCCTTTGGACCCAATAAGCTTCATTACTTTATGACTGAAAACATTAAAATAACAACAAGTTTAGTTCTTATATATTATATACAAATTTATCTGTATATTTATAGAATATAAGTCATAATTTTTAAAAACACTGACAGCACATTCTAATAACAATAAATAATATAAACTGAATAATAAATAATAGAATAAGTAAAGAACACAAGTGAATAAAAAATAACAATAATAATAGTAAAAATAATAATAAAATAAACTGAATAACAACAACAATAATAAAGATAATAATAAAAAATAAATGAAGATAATAATAATAATGATAATAAATACTAAAAATAAAGGAATAAATAAATAATAAATAAATAGATAAACAAACAAACATGGCTGACCTTCCTGAGCCGTGTACTCGGACTCGATGATCCGGGCCAGCCCAAAGTCGGCCACCTTACAGCTCAGCGTGTCGCTGACCAGGATGTTTGCTGCTCTCAGGTCTCTGTGGATGTAGTTCTTCTTCTCGATGTAGGCCATTCCCTCTGCCACCTGGAGGAGTCATCATTCATTCATTCATCGTTCATGTATTCATCTCTGGTTCAGCTTTACTGCATCAGTTCTGCTCAGTGACAACTGGAGGACGTTTTCCATCCCATAATAATCCACGTATTAAAGCCTAAAACATCAGCAGTGTGTACATGTTCTATAAAAACTAGGAGAAAAGAATGTTTAGAATATTTTAAATACCAAATCAGTCTGGAGTTCTCCTAAAATCCCATTTTCCTCTTTTACCCCCCGATGACAAACTGGACCTCTGATAAAACCGTTACAATCTGATTTAAATCTACTTTAATGGTTTTAATATTTCATTGATGTCTCTGTAATTTTGGAAACATTTTTTTAGTTAACATAATATTTAAATAACAACTATTATTTATGAAATGTGTCCCACAACATGCTAGCAGAACCTGGTGAAGATGTTTTTGTCGTTTCCATCCATCAGTGTTCCTACAGAATGTGTAGATCAAAGCTGTGTCCTCTCTTCTATCTTCCATCTTTCCTGACTGAATGTCTCTCTCTACCTCATATTATCAGGATCAGACTCATTCTTTGGACTGTTTTCCATCAGTGGTCAGCAGTAACAGCTAGCTAAATATCTAGCTTCTACTGCTGAGAAAAAGATCACATTAGCATGGATTAGAGTAGGGTTAGCATAGGGTGACCATACGTCCTCTTTTGCCCGGACATGTCCTCTTTTGAGAGGCTGTCCGGCCGGCGTTTACAAAAGTCCTTCAAATGTCCGGGTTTTTGATCCCCTAAATTCCACATAACGCGAAACCGCCGCGCCGCGCTCTTGAATCGTACTGCAGCACTTAGAACCCATTCTCTTCTATCAGACAGCTTCCACTGCACGCGCTGCGGAGCGCCAGCGCCGCGTCTCTGAAGCGCCGGCGCGCGCCACGGCGCTGGAGATTCGCTTCCTCGCAGGCTGACAGGCAGGTAGGCACACTGCCAGAGAGAACACTCAACAGAAAGAAAATGCCGAAACGCAAATGTCATTTCACTGATGAAATGCGAATAAAGTACCCCTGTTTTCGTCCGGGTCGTGTCAAATGGGAGGCAGAATGTACAGTCTGCAAAGCTGGGACTTATGTCTCTGTAGCTAATAAGAAAAGGAAAAAGAAGGAAAAAAGGACTGTTGACTTGAGGCATTATTTCTATATTTTTTTCATTTGTCATTAGACACATTATTTTGAAGAATGGCCTAACTGAACATTGAAGAATAGGCTACCTCTCTTTTTTCTTTTTGTTTAATATTTTGAGGCATTATTTCTATTTTTACATAATTGATAATTGGGAGGTTATTTTGAAGAATGCTACTCTACCTCACTTTTCCTAACTAAGGTGTAAGTGTCAGACTTAGAGAGATGATTATTTCTTATTTTGTTAAACATCTGAATACATGTGTTCCTACACAACTTGAGTCAATAACTATTAAAGACTAGAGCAGGCCATATTTGTATGTGACTGATTATATTGTAAGCACAGAAAGCCCCCTGACCCACAGAAAACCCCTAAAAATGGGGGGGGGAATGAAATTTTTTGCGTGCAAGCTGGAAGTGTGTCCTCTTTTCAGAGAAACACAATATGCTCACCCTAGGTTAGCAACAACACAGAAACAAACAGCTTCAGCCTGGAACAGGAACAGCAGCACGGCTCTGGTTCTGTTCTAGTCCTGGTTCTGTTCTCGTCCTGGTTCTAGTTCTGGTTCTAGTCCTGGTCCTGGTTCTAGTCCTGGTTCTGGTTCTAGTCCTGGTTCTGGTTCTCATAAAGTTCTACAGTGACAGACAGCAGCAGGGTGCGTTGTTGAAACTGTGGATGGAAAAACTGCAGCTTCCTGTCCGGATGTTAATAATGGAGGCAGAAAAAACAGTAAAGTCTGAACTCCACCACAAACCACCGAGACCAGCTTCCTGTCACACAGTCCCAGCAGATACTGTAGTACTACTATCAGATACTGCAGTACCGCTATGAGTTACTGTAGTACAGCTGTGTATAAATACTGAGTGTTTCTAACAGGAGGTAAAATCTGAGGACGAAAAATAATTTTTAATGTTTTTAAAGCAAAGTGAATCTACAGGTCCTTCTCAAAAAATGATATTGTGATAAAGTTCAGTATTTTCTGTAATGTACTGATAAACATTAGACTTTCATATATGTTAGATTCATTACACACAACTGAAGTAGTTCAAGCCTTTTATTGTTTTAATATTGATGATATTGGCCAAAAAGTAAAGAAAAACCAAAAATCCCTATCTCCAAAAATGAGCATATTATGAAAAGGTTCTCTAAACGAGCTGTTAACCTAATCATCTGAATCAACGAGTTAACTCTAAACACCTGCAAAAGATTCCTGAGGCCTTTAAAAACTCCCAGCCTGGTTCATTACTCAAAACCGTAATCATGGGTAAGACTGCCGACCTGACCGCTGTCCAGAAGGACATCATTGACACCCTCAAGCAAGAGGGTAAGACACAGAAAGACATTTCTGAGCGAATAGGCTGTTCCCAGAGTGCTGTATCAAGGCACCTCAGTGGGAAGTCTGTGGGAAGGAAAAAGTGTGGCAGAAAACGCTGCACAACTACAAGAGGTGACCGGACCCTGAGGAAGACTGTGGAGAAGGGCCGATTCCAGACCTTGGGGGACCTGTGGAAGCAGTGGACTGAGTCTGAGTAGAAACATCCAGAGCCACCGTGCACAGGCGTGTGCAGGAAATGGGCTACAGGTCAAGCCACTTTTGAACCAGAAACAGCAGCAGGAGCGCCTGACCTGGGCTACAGAGAAGCAGCACTGGACTGTTGCTCAGTGGTCCAAAGTACTTTGTTCGGATGAAAGCAAACTTTGCATGTCATTCGGAAATCAAGGTGCCAGAGTCTGGAGGAAGACTGGGGAGAAGGAAATGCCAAAATGCCTGAAGTCCAGTGTCAAGTAGCCACAATCAGTGATGGTCGGGGGTGCCATGTCAGCTGCTGGTGGTGGTCCACTGTGTTTTATCAAGGGCAGGGTCAATGCAGCTGGCTATCAGGAGATCTTGGAGCACTTCATGCTTGCATCTGCTGAAAAGCTTTATGGAGATGAAGATTTCATTTTTCAGCACGACCTGGCACCTGCTCACAGAGCCAGAACCACTGCTAAATGGTTTACTGACCATGGTACTGCTGTGACCTGAACCCCAGAGAGAATCTGTGGGATATTGTGAAGAGGAAGTTGAGAGTCACCAGACCCACCACTGTGGATGAGCTTAAGGCCGCTATCGAAGCATCCTGGGCCTCCATAACACCTCAGCAGTGCCACAGGCTGATTGCCTCCATGCCACGCCGCACTGAAGCAGTCATTTCTGCTAAAGGATTCCCGACCAAGTATTGAGTGCATCAGTGAACATAATTATTTGAAGGTTGACTTTTTTTGTCTTAAAAACACTTTTCTTTTATTGGTTGGATGGAATATGCTAATTTTTTGAGAAAGGGATTTTTGGTTTTTCTTTACTTTTTGGCCAATATCATCAATATTAAAACAATAAAAGGCTTGAACTACTTCAGTTGTGTGTAATGAATCTAACATATATGAAAGTCTAATGTTTATCAGTACATTACAGAAAATACTGAACTTTATCACAGCATGCTCATTTTTAGAGAAGGACCTGTAAAAGAATCAGAAAGGAGGAAAATGAAACTATTTCGTAGATGATGTTGGATTTATTGTCCGGGTGTATTCTGTCTTTGGGATGGACTAACAGCTGCTGGAGTTTTGTGTGTGGCTTTACTGCTGTGTTGATGTTATATTTTCTCATAATGCGTTGTATTGGTTCCGTTATCCTGCGGATATATGGAATGGGGATTAAATCCTTATTTTTATTATCCGATTTTTGTGTGTGTTTTGATTTAGCTTCCTTTAGTTTTTTTCTCTTTGGTTTCTGCTTGTTGTTTTCCTTTGGTTATAGCCCATGTCGGATATTTACAGTTTTTGAGTGCGTTCTTGACGTGTTCTTCCTCCTCCTGTCTGTCTTTATCGTCCATTATGATGTTGGTCCATTCGTAGAGTGTTCTGACTACTGAAAGTTTGTGTGCTGTGGGATGTTCTGATGTCCAGAGGAGGTACTGGTCCATGTGAGTAGGTTTTCTGTAAACTGTTAATTTGATGCTGCCGTCTTGTCTGTGCTGTATGCTAATGTCCAGAAATGAAATGGTCCGGTGTATTTCTTCTTCATGTGTGAATTGTATGTTGCCAGTGTGGTCTATGTTGTTCAGATGGTTTGTGAGTTCTTGCGTGTGTCCAGATTTTACTATTTCCAGGATGTCATCAGCGTATCTTTTCCATAGTGTGGGTGTGCAGTGTGTGGGTGCTGTGTGGATGGCTTTTGTTTCCAGGTCCTCCATGAAAAAATTACTCATTATGGCTGATAGTGGATCTCCCATTGCAAAAACCTTGTTTTTGACGGTAAATTGTGCCCTTAAACTGAAAATAGGTGGATGTGGCAACAAACCGGAGTAGTGTGATGATGTCATTTACTGTGAGATTTGTGCGTTTTTTCAGTGTCCTGTCCTTAGAGAGTCGTTCCTGTACAATGTGTAATGTGATGTCAACGGGTGTGTTTGTGAATAGAGAAACTACATCATGTGATATGAGGAGTTCATCTTTTTGTAGTGATATTACTGAGCTCTTGTGCCAGTTGTTTTGAATTCTTGCAGTGGTGTTTTGATGTACCAAGGAGGGGTTTGATCATTTCTACTAAAGCTTTTGAGAGGTTGTATGTGACTGATCCGATGCTGTCAACTATGGGGCGTAGTGGTGTGTCTTTTTTAAGTATTTTTGGTGTTCCATATATCCGGGGGGTAACGTTAGCTGTGGGAGTAAGATGGCTGTATGCTTCCGGTGTTATCTTATTGCACTCTAGCAATGGTTTTAACAGAGTTTTTAGTGTTCTTTTCTTTTCTTCTATGGGATCTTTCTGGAGTACTTCATAAGTGTTCCTGTCCTCTAGCATGTTGGTGAGCTGTTTTTCATATGAGTCCGTGTCCATGATGACTGTGGTGCGTCCTTTGTCGGCCGGGAGTATAGTGATGCTGTTGTCCTGTCTGAGTGATTTTATTGCTTTTGGTTCCTGTTTTGTAATATTGCTGTGTGGAAGTTTTGCCGATTTTAAAATACCTGCGACTGCATTACGGAGTTCTGATTTTTGTCCCTGATCCTGTAATGTTTGGCATGCTAATTCTGTTGCTAATATGTATTCTTCGTGCGGTATTTTTGTGGGTGTGATAGCGTAGTTATCGTGGTCGGTTTGACAGATTCTGACAGATCTGTCAAACCGACCACGTGATAAAAAGGACACGTCAGCAAACGTCGGATGACGCTCTGAAGAAGACAGCAGAGGCTGTAGAAACATGTCAGCAAAGGTAACAAACTTTTTCCTGAATTGTCGGTTTAAATAAGTAATAGTTTCATATAGTACATAACGACAAAATGAACCTAATCCAACCATCTCCCTTGTTCTTAAAGATGGGCACCAGCACACTTGTCCTCCATTCCTCGGGCATCTTCTCACTATCTAAGATCCTGTTGAACAACCCAGTCAGAAACTCTACTGCTACCTCTCTGAGACACTTCCATACCTCCACAGGTGTATCATCAGGACCAAGTGCCTTTCCACTCTTCATCCTCTTCAATGCCCTCCTCACTTCATCCTTACTAATCTTTGCTACTTCCTGGTCCACAACAGTCACCTCTTCTACTCTTCGTTCTCTCTCATTTTCTTCATTCATCAAACCTAACCCTAACCCTACTCCATTTCTCTTCTTATCTACACCATGATAGAACAACTTGAACCCTGCTCCTAGACTTCTAGCTTTGCTACCTTTCCACCTGGTCTCCTGGACACACAGTATGTCCACCTTCCTCCTCTGCATCATGTCAACCAGCTCTCTACCTTTTCCTGTCATAGTTCCAACATTCAAAGTCCCTACTCTCAGTCCTAGACTCTTGGTGTTCCTCTTCTCTCTCTTCCTATGAACACACCTTCCTCCCCTCCTTCTTCGACCAACAGTCGTCCATTTTCCACCCTGTAGGTCGACCGCACCGACGGCGGTCGTTGTTAACCCGGGCCTCGACCGATCCGGTATGGAAGTCATACATTTGATTCGCATGTTTGATTTGGCCAAAGTTTTACGTCGGATGCCCTTCCTGACACAACCCTCTGTATTTATCCGGGCTTGGGACCGGAACAATAAGACACTGGCTTGTGTCCCCATAGCATAGCTCCATAAGCATATATTCACATCTATTCTGTTATTGTACTGAGTGTGTTTCATCTGTCATGTTAAACTGAATTTCTGTTGCTCTGTAAAGCGTTAATAAAGTTTATTTAATTAGAGGTGGTCTGTACCTGAGCCGACATGTCGATCAGCTTGTTCAGCTTCAGCTTCTTTCCTTCGTCTGTTTTTAGGAAGTCCAGCAGACATCCTGAGGTCAGAAAACAGGAGATTATGATCAGGATAAAATATTTACTGATCAGGAGATTAATCATCCATCCATCCTCTATCCACCGCTTTATCCTCACTAGGGTCATGGGGGGTGCTGGAGTCTATCCCAGCTGACTCTGGTGAAGGCAGGGGACACCCTGGACAGGTCACCAGTCTGTCACAGGGCTACATATACAGACACACAATCACACTCACATTCACACCTACGGACAATTTAGAGTAACCAATTAACCTCAGCATGTTTTTGGACTGTGGGAGGAAGCCGGAGTACCCGGAGAAAACCCACGCATGCACTGGGAGAACATGCAACATGCAAACTCCATGCAGAAAGATCCCAGGCCGGGATTTGAACCGGGGATCTTCTTGCTGCAAGGCGACAGTGCTAACCACTAAGACACTGTGCAGCCCAGAGATTAATCACATTATAATAAATAATATTCACTGAACAGGAGATTAATCATATTATAATAAATGAAGTTCAGCTACACTAATATGACGTCTGTAAATATTAAACACAACATGACTAACAGGAAGTGACATCAGAGGTTCTAGTTTTTCCGGTTCTGCTGCTGCTGCGACTAGAACTGTTTAATGTTCTCCGTTCTACATGAATGATGAAGGAGCAGCGTTCATAATCCTCAGTTTAATCAGCTGCAGTGAAACATCTCAGAACCTCTCAGCTGGTACCACCAGACTGTGGAGGTTCTGGTCAACGTCTGAGACGTTCTAAAGTTCAAACAGATGTTTAGTAGAACTGGATCTTTGTACCTCCAGGAGGACGTTCTGGTGAAGTTTCATGATATTTACTCTATCGTCTAAAAGGTCACTCAGAAATGTCCTTATTGTTGAAATAAAATCAGGTTATTTTTCATTGAAGATAACATTAATTAAACTAATTGTGCAGTTCTGTCAGCACATGGATAAAAGTGTTTTATTTAAACACTGGAAGAAGGCGTCATTCAATCTGTAAAATATGAAAATGATCTAACAAATAAGGAATGAGAATAAAATTGTGACGTAAACGTTTGGAGAACTCCAGTCCAACCACGCAGATGGAAAATTAATTAATGAGTCACTTTTATATAAAAACTGAGATAAATACCCACATTAGAGGTTATTAAGAACACAGATGATGGAAGTTTCCAACTGATTTTCCGTCTGATAAGTTTTTCTGACGTCATTCTGCTCTGACTCAGCGGACGTAGACTTCAGGTAAAAGCTGCTTTAAAACACCGTTAGCCTCCGTTAGCTCTGGACATGGAGGCGACACGCTGACAAATCACCAAACAACATCCCAGCAGCAACACAAAGGTTGGTGTGGTTGTTTTTACAGCTTTGTTAAATTAAAAATAATCATAATAACACAATTATTTTTACAGATATTTGAAGTTATTTGACAGAAACTTGATGTAGATCAAGGACTGAAAGTTCTTTTTCCAGATTTTCTCATTTTTGTAAAATTACAGGTAATAACCAATGACTATAATAATATAACAGAATAAAGGGTTAATTTACATGTGGACTGTAAAAACAAGCAGAGGCCAAAACTGTAAAGAACAGATTTTTACTGACACTAATTCATTCTTCGATCCATCGTTTCTGTTGCTGTCAATCAAAATGTTTTTCTTCTTCCAGCAGACGTTCCCTTAAACTGACATTTATTTATTTTCTGATCTGATGTCATTTAGGAAAAACCTGTGACCAGAACGTTTGTCGGTTTATCTCCCTTCTGAATTTGTGTCTTTGCATCGCTGTATCTTTGAGTCCTTGTAACATTTTGTGTCTTTGTGTCTTTGCATCGCTGTATCTTTGAGTCATTGTAACATTTTGTGTCTTTGTGTCTTTGCATCGCTGTATCTTTGAGTCATTGTATCATTGGGTCTTTGTGTCTTTGCATCGCTGTATCTTTGAGTCTCTGCGTCTCTTACCTTTGACCGTGACCTCTGTGACGGTGAGGATGTTTGGTGAGCTAAGTCCCCGCTGTCTTAGTATTTCTGTATCTTTGCATCTTTGTCTTTCTATCTTAGTGCCTTCTACTGCTCAGTCTTTGAGTCTCTGCATCTCTTACCGTTAACCATGAACTCGGTGACGATGAGGATGGGCTCCTTGGTGACGACGGCGTGCAGCCGTACGAGGCGCTGGTGCTGCAGCTGCTTCATCAGGTTGGCCTCTTGCAGGAAGGCCTCGGGCTCCATGGTTCCCTCCTTCAGGGTTTTTATGGCCACTTTCTGGTTGTCCTTGTAGTAACCTGCGGCGGAGAACCAGACCTGAAGCTCCGATGTCTGGGTGTGTAGAAGGTTGGCGGCAGGTAGAACTTACCCATCCAGACCTCTCCAAACTGACCGGCTCCCAGCTTCTTCACCATCTTCAGCGTCTCTCTGGGAATCTCCCACTCATCATGAGCCCACGGCTGCTGAGGAGCTCTGGGTTTACAGGGAGCGTAGAGCCGCTGGCACAGACCGTCTGCCGTTCCTGGAGAACACGGAGAACACACAGCTTTACTGTCTGAGAACCAAGAACTTTACTGTCTGAGAACCAAGAACTTTACTGTCTGAGAACCAAGAACTTTACTGTCTGAACACACTGAGAGGTAGAAGAACCTTGAGAACTTCAGGGAGTTCTTTACTCTTGCAGCACTGTGAAGAAACTCATTATTTTTGTTGTTGTTGTGTTTTTTAAACTCACAAACATGAAACAAATCTCAGACGATATTATAGATGTTCCGAAATAAAAAGGAGAAACTTTTAGAACATTGAGGCAAACGTGGAACTCGTCATTGAGATTTATTTAGAGTTCTGTAAAGATCCCAAATATACAGAACCAGTTTCCTGAACCTGCATTAATATCTATATGTATAAATGTTAACATAAAGTATGATCCTCTGTATGTTTATCAGTGTCAGAGAAGCAACTCTGAGTTCTGACGTTGTCCTACAGAACCTATGACCCAGCAGAACCCAGTAGAACCCAGCAGACGACCTACAGTCTGAATATTACATAAATATTGTGTTACTATGAATCTGAATTTAAAATGTTTTCTCTTGGACCAGAACAAAGATCATAACACCGTCAGCTGAGCTTCAGTTAAAGCAGCTCCACTTCTGTTTTTGGTTCTTGAAGACGTTCATGTTCTCGGTTCTCCGTCCAGCTCAGAAAACTATGGATTAATTTTCATAAAGCAGGAAACTTGAACAGTTTGGGACCCTGAACATTTTCAGAAAAGTGAAACAGCTTCTTGGACCGACTGGCAGCTCTGAGGTGGATTCTTCTCTAAACTGAAGAGCTTCAGGGATGGAGGTGGAACGTCTTGAAGAACCTCCAGTCCAGCTGCTTTAACTGAAGCTCTGAGGAACAAACTTCATAATTTCCAGCTGCAGTTGAGATAAACATGGTGACGGAAACAGAGAAGGTCTTGTTTCTTTAAATAAGCTTGAAAGCTTCTCTGTTGGTGCCTCTGAGCTGATGTCACTCTGAAGATCTGGTCTCTGATCTTTCTGGTTTCTCATCGCACGAGTGGAAACCAAACAGGAAGCAGTCAGTAGTTCAGCCTGATTCACAGCAGAGAGACGATCTGAGTCCAACCGCTTATAACTGCCGATCAGGAGAACTTTTAGTCCAGGCCAGGCGTCAAAACATGAAAATTACAGAGTTACTGTTCCAGAAGTGGAGCCGTCAGAAAAAGGTCCTCTAGAACTTCACGGTCGATTTTTAATGTGAAACCGACGGATCCTCAGATTAAAGTCCAGCAGCAAAACAACCTAACGTGGCTCTAAAACAGGATTTCTTTAAGCTCTTTATTCTGAGGCTGAGAAGATCAAAGTGAACACTGTTCTTCTCTCTACAGTCGCTGTGTCGTCACATTTAACCTGCTGGAGAATTTAAAGGCAGATTATCTTTAAAAACTAAATAATAAACGACACCGTTCATCAGCCGGAAACCATAAAAACCCTCAGAAACATCTCCCACATCTGAGCTCTTCAAAGTCACGATATTCAACGTCTGCTTTTAAACGTTTACAAAAAATTATTATTAAAAAAACAAACTAATCAGATTCTGTGAAAACAAAAACGTCCTCCCTCGTTAAACGTCTACAGCAGTGGTCGGCATCTGGCGGCCCGCGGGCCCAAACTGGCCCGTCAGGAATAATATCTGGCCCACCAGATGATTCTGAAAATTTGATTTGGCACAGAGCCAAGCCAGTCCGTCACCGCAACACGAAACTCGCGTGGTCGGCTGCTGCCGGGCATTTCCGCGTTTGTGCTACACGGTTGTACCAGATTTCACTGAGCAACAGTGTGTGCAAAACGTGTGTGTGTCGGGAGTCATTTTTAATACATCTGTGATCAGAGACGTGTGTCCCAAGCAGCAGCGATCAGCTGTAGAAGCTCCCCCCCCCGCAGGTTGGCCCGCTGTTCCATTGTTTACAAACATTTTGTCCCAAAGCCACATCTACTTGCCGCCCCCTGGTCTACAGGATGAGCAGATGGAAGGTAGACGGCAGACTCCAGCTTCTTAAACGTGAATATTTTCTGGTTTCTTTCCTCTCTGACAGTAAACTGAAGATCTTTGGACTAAACCAGACATTGGAGGAAACTCTGACCCAAGTTTTTGACATTTAAAGACAAACAGCTGATCGATTCCTCCAGAAGATAATCAATAGTTTCTGTTCTTGACCAAACCTTCATCAAACCAAACTCTGTTTAAAAAATTCCAGTTTAAACCCGAACAGGAGGTTCTGGATGAATCCTGAACTGCGGTTTCATGTGAGGTTCAGTTGGAGGTTTTTATGGTTGAACAGATGGAAACTCTTCTAGAAACACCATCAGCTGATGGCAGCAGCTCCACTCATCAGTAAGTCAGAACTAAGACAGAATACTGACATTTTATCGACTTATTCATCCAGAAATGATCTACGGTTTCAGTGCCTCCACCTGTTAGATGATGCAGCTCTAAGTAAATGGAGAACTCACGGCTGTAGTATCTGACCAGCTCCTGCAGGGTGCTGAAGGTGTTGGAAGGTGAGATGTAGTAACCTCCTTTATCCAGACAGCGGATCTTGTAGTGTTTCACCACATCTCCTTCTTTATCTCCGCTGTCTCTGATGGACAGCGAGAAGGAACCTGGGCAGATAAATCAGGTCAGAGTGTGTTTGGAAGCAGAGGTTCTGATTGGTTCTACAGTCAGCTGATCATCCTCACCTTTACAGGTTTCACTCTCTCTGACCAGAAAAGCTCCGGGTTTGTTTCCAGGAACCATCAGCAGCCGCTCGGTTTCTCTCCTGCTCAGATCTTTGAAGAACCACCTGCAGAAGACACTTTATTAAACATCTCAGCACTTGGTGGACAGGTGAGATAACTTTATTAGCCCTGGTGTCGTCCTGCGGGTCAAATCGACCCGTTTTAAAGTTTGAAAATGTGGAAAAAAATATTTTCACAGTGAAACTTCTGATGCCCACATTTGAACATTTTTGGGAATATTTTTGAACATTTTTTGGTGGAAAAAAGAAATGTTAAAAATGTCTCTTAAGAACATTCACATAAAAATCTAATGATTTTTCTGTGAATGTTCTTAAAGAAAATATTAGAAGTTTTACTGATATGTATGGAATCACTTTAGGTAGTTTTAGGATTTTTGGAGGATTTTTACTCTTTTTTTGAACATATTTACAGGAACTTTCTTGCCACATTTAGGGGATTTTTTTTAAAATAAAACTTTTAAGGAATTATTGGAATTTTCTTCCTGAAGGTTTTGCAAATTTTCAGAAATTTGTGGAATTTTTTTGCTGAAATTTTGGATTTTTTTCAGACCAGGAAACAGTATTTTTTGGTGCCTGTAAATGAAGACAACAGGCAGGTTAACCATCTCAGCAGGTAACCCGTGGACAGGTGAGTCATTAACAGGTGTGTTCTTACTTCTCCACCTCCAGAGTATCTGCTCGGGCCACATAGTTGGAAGGAATGAATCCTTCCTGTCCGCTGACCAGGGACTTGGCCAACCACCACTCTCCATTCCTGTGCAGAACAAACACGGTTTTATTTCTTTAATGACTCATTTTCCTGAAGAAGCTGCAGAAGTGAACTCACTCCTGCAGGACTTTGAGCCGGTCTCCTTTCCTGAACGGCAGGTCGGTGTCGTTGGTCGCCTTGAAGTCGTGTTGAGCCACGAACACGACGTCTTCTGCAGCAGAAACAGACGGAATCAGAACCAGCAGACATGAACAAACTCCTTCCTATAAACCACAGCATCAGAGTGTTCTAATGCTGATTAAACAAGTACTGCTGTGTCCATAAGCTCCTCCTCCTGCCTCAGGTGAACTAAAACACTGCACGTACCTGAACTTCTCCAACCTGCTGCCTTCGTTGAAATGTTTGAGTGATTAATGTCGGGAAAGTGATTCCTTAAATATCAGGTCTATAACTAACCAGTTCAGTCAGAGCTGTTCAAAGCTTTTCTAGTTCACTGAACTTTGTCTGACCAGGACTTATTACACAGAGTTCAGGTGTTTTCCTGTAGGACTCACTGCTGTTTATCGATTTTAAACATATAATCTGATCAGATGAAGTTCATCAAAGGTGTTATTCAGAGGCAATGGGCACCATCACAGAGACTGCAGCTGTTAAAGACCTCCGTGTTAATGTTAATGAGCTGATACTAAAATAAGAAACTTTCTGAACATTATCTGGTGTCGTACTGCTTAACAGAAATGCAAGTTATGTGAATATATCTGTGGGGATTCTCAGTCATCCAGGAGATCGTAGGAGCTTCAGTAGAAACCAGCTGGACTTCCCTGGTAGGTTTGGTTTAGGGTTTAGGGTCAGGTTTGTGAAACTTTATCTCAGTGACTCCCTCCATCAAAGCAGGGCAGTCTGAGTGAGGAGCCAGAGGCAGTCCATGGTCCATCGTAGGTTGTTGATCCTCTCTGGTCTCATTGTGAAGCAGATCTGTCCTGGTGTTGTACCGCAAGAGGTTTGGTTTTCTGACTTTTTTTGGAAAAGGGAAGCTTTTATGTGGGTGTTGGGGCTAAATTACACTAATGGAAGCAAAGTTATTACATTAAGCAGGGTGTTCCAAAGAAAGGGCTTGGATCTACAGATTGGTTGGTTGTTTGGGGATAAGTTGTTGTTACCATCTAGGTTTGTGAAAGTATGAAGGTTAGTTTAGTTTATAAATTAGTTCTGTTCCCTCTCAGGTTTTCTTTAGGGTTAAGGTCAGGAGAAACCAGCCGGACTTCTCTGGTAGGTTCTGAAGACGTTCCACCTCTCAGAGAGGTGAAAATGAGAGGTGACATCAAAATTTAATTGATATTTTGTTGTTTTAGGACATTTCTTGAATAATTTGGAGCAACTTCTGAGTCATTTTGGACAAATTCCAGATAATCTTCAGCACGTTTATTTGACTCAGGTTTGACTAGGACAACTACAAATCAGCTTGGAATTTATTTATTTTGTCATTTGGACCAATTCTGTCAGTATTTACTTATGGCCCCAGGGGTTTGTTATTTTGGACACATTTTCAGTGATTTTAACCCATTTTTAGAGTAACTTTTGGACAATATTCAGCTGACTTTGGACATGATCATTTGAGAGATTTTTAAGATATTTTGGACTGTTTTTCTACTGAACCTCTCTGGTAGCTTCTTCAGAACATTTCACCTCACTGAGAGGTCTTCAAGAACCTACCAGAGAACCTACCAGAGAACCTACCAAAGAACATACCAGAGAACCTACCAGAGAACCTACCAGAGAACCTACCAAAGAACCTACCAGAGAACCTACCAGAGAACCTACCAAAGAACCTACCAGAGAACCGACCAGAGACCCTTCCAGAGAACCTACCAGAGAACCTACCAAAGAACCTACCAGAGAACCTACCAGAGAACCTACCAGAGAACCTACCAAAGAACCTACCAGAGAACCTACCAGAGAACCTACCAAAGAACCTACCAGAGAACCTACCAGAGAACCTACCAGAGAACCGACCAGAGAACCGACCAGAGAACCGACCAGAGACGTCCAGTTGATTTCTACTGAAGCTCCTACAGTTGTGCTGACAAATGACACAGTTCAACACTAAGATGAACTATTCCTGCCTTAATGAGAGAAGTTCCTTCAACAGGATGTGAGGTTGAACCAACTTAAATGATTATCGTTGCACTGAATTAAAAATGATCCTAATGAGACGTTTGATGGATTTTTTGGTCGGTTAACGTCTCGAGGAGGATTTAGTTTGTTCCACTTGGAGTTTCTTGTTGCTGGTTAATGTTAAAAGTTATAATAAACAGTTTGGGTGACAGATGAAGCTGATGAAGTCAACTTTACACTTCACGTCTAAACAACTAAAACTTCCTCATATTTTCAGGTTCCAGATAGTTTTACGTTGAACCTTCTTGCTCATTATTTCTGAGGAAGCAGCCTTTCTGTGTTTAGCTGTCGCTGACATTAAAACGACTTTCTTGTGTTATCTTATCCCCAGTAGAGGAAACTCGGCTCAGATTTAATCGCTAAATGCTGCAGTTCACCGTACAAACAGGCCGGTTCCTTCACAGCAGAGTTCTACTGATTACCATGATCTGTGTAGGTGTTTCCACTCCGAGCCTGAAAAACAGCAGAAACCGTTTAATAAAAATGTTAAAATAAGACAGAACTCATCTCAGATCACAGTGGGTTTATATAATTTACTTACGATGTGGTTTGAGGCCTCAGAGTTGGATTTTATTTTGTAGAAAGTTCCACCGTTTATCTGTTTCTCTCCACTGCATGTGCAGCCCATCCTGCAGCGCTGGAACCTCCTGGAATGTTTAAAGTGATAATAAGTCAAAGCACCCTTCCTACAACGTTTAATCTATTATTCATTTCTTTATCTGTTAGGACGGTACCGTGCATATTAATGAGCTTACAGTCTCATACGTTCACACAACGCTGCAGTAAATAAGCCGGATTTAGCTCAAACGTTCTCCTCAGTATTTAGAACGTTTGTTCCCCAATAAAGCATGAAAGAATCAGAGAAACACTAGAATGTTAACACAGAGCTTTACTGCAGCATGACAAACACACAACACAAAACAGCACACCGTGGACACTTCAAATGTTGATTCCAAGACTTTACAGCTTTTGTAAAATATATGTACAGATGGAAAAAGGACGAGCACACAACATGACCACATAAAGACATAAAATAACTGAAAGGTCACACAAAAAACAAGCAAAATATGGTGCAAAACAACCACAAACAGCAGTAAAACTATCAAAATGTCACACAGAACTGCCAAAAATGTGACACAAAATGACCAGAATGTTTCTTAAAACTGACAGAGGTGGACCTTTTCTGTGTAGGTAAAGTCTTCCAGTTTGTGACCTTTAACAGATCAGGAGGACCTTCTAGATGTAACTCCAGTCAGTTCTAACCCCCACGCTGCATCAGCCTGAGATTCATCAACTGAAGAAGCAGAAGAGTTTCAGGCTCCAGTCCTGCTGCAGAGTTCAGACTTCATCCCCGGAGCTGAAACATGAATAAAACCAACGACGTTCAGGACGTCTTCAGGTTTCTGTATAAAACCAACGATGTTCAGGACGTCTTCAGGTTTCTGTATAAAACCAACGATGTTCAGGACGTCTACAGGTTTCTGTATAAAACCAACGATGTTCAGGACGTCTACAGGTTTCTGTATAAAACTAATGATGTTCAGGATGTCTTCAGGTTTCTGTATAAAACTAATGATGTTCAGGACGTCTACAGGTTTCTGTATAAAACCAACGATGTTCAGGACGTCTACAGGTTTCTGTATAAAACTAATGATGTTCAGGACGTCTTCAGGTTTCTGTATAAAACTAATGATGTTCAGGACGTCTTCAGGTTTCTGTATAAAACCAACGATGTTCAGGACGTCTTCAGGTTTCTGTATAAAACCAACGATGTTCAGGACGTCTTCAGGTTTCTGTATAAAACCAACGATGTTCAGGACGTCTTCAGGTTTCTGTATAAAACCAACGATGTTCAGGACGTCTACAGGTTTCTGTATAAAACTAATGATGTTCAGGATGTCTTCAGGTTTCTGTATAAAACTAATGATGTTCAGGACGTCTTCAGGTTTCTGTATAAAACTAATGATGTTCAGGACATCTACAGGTTTCTGTATAAAACTAATGATGTTCAGGACGTCTTCAGGTTTCTGTATAAAACCAACGATGTTCAGGACGTCTTCAGGTTTCTGTATAAAACCAACGATGTTCAGGACGTCTTCAGGTTTCTGTATAAAACTAACGACGTTCAGGACGTCTACAGGTTTCTGTATAAAACTAATGATGTTCAGGACATCTACAGGTTTCTGTATAAAACCAACGATGTTCAGGACGTCTACAGGTTTCTGTATAAAACTAATGATGTTCAGGACGTCTTCAGGTTTCTGTATAAAACTAACGACGTTCAGGACGTCTACAGGTTTCTGTATAAAACTAATGATGTTCAGGACATCTACAGGTTTCTGTATAAAACTAATGATGTTCAGGACGTCTTCAGGTTTCTGTATAAAACTAATGATGTTCAGGACATCTACAGGTTTCTGTATAAAACTAATGATGTTCAGGACGTCTTCAGGTTTCTGTATAAAACTAATGATGTTCAGGACGTCTACAGGTTTCTGTATAAAACCAACGATGTTCAGGACGTCTACAGGTTTCTGTATAAAACCAACGATGTTCAGGACATCTTCAGGTTTCTGTATAATACCAACGATGTTCAGGACGTCTACAGGTTTCTGTATAAAACTAATGATGTTCAGGACGTCTACAGTCTTATGTCTCAGTGAGAACACAAAGCGACTGATGTGAGGAAGTGGAAAATCTGTTTACAGCCTCAGACTGCAGCGTTTGCATCAACACTTTATGATTCCGTTACAAATAAAGCTCTAAAAATAACTGATCAGAGCCTGAAGCACAGATCTGCTGTCAGCTCTTCATGAAGTCGTTAATGAACTCTGGGTCAGAGGAAGTCTGACTTAAAGTTCACTTTTAAAAGTTTACGGTGAATCAGAGCCGTGATCTTTATTCTGTCTTTAATGTTTGTGTCACATAGACACGCTGCATGTAGAAGTTATTAATGTGATAAAACTGAACAGTAACGGTTAAAACAACTCTCTACCATCCAGCAGCACGCAGCCTTAAAACTCCAGCTGGGAGTCACCGTGAGCAGAAACCAACTTTAAACTACTTTATTTTCATCACAAATACACAGAATTATATATTAAATCATAAATTAAATTTGATTATAAATATAGATGTGATATTTTAAAGTAACTATTACACATCTTTTTTAAATATTCAAAGTATGTAAAACCTAAAAAAAAATGCTGTGAAAAAATCTAAAAGCATTTCTTCAAAATTCTAAATTACAAAAAATATATTTAAAAAAAATTATTTTGAAATATTTTAAAACATTTCAAGTAGTGGTTTAATCTTCCTTTTAAAAATATTTTCAGTAGTTTTCATTTGTACTTCTAATGAATGTTGTGATGTGTCGTATTTCAAACAACGTTGGATTCTCCGTGAGCAGAAACTAACTTTAAACAACTTTATTTTCATCCTTTGTTTCATCAAACATACACAGAATAATGTCTGAAAAATAAAGGAACTGTACATATGTATATTTTAAAATAACTATTCAATATTGCGAAAAATCTAAAAGTGTTTCTTTAAATTCTAAAAAATATATTTAAAAAATTAAAAGAAATATTTAAAAACATTAAATGTGTGTTTTCAAGTCGTGGCTTAATCTTCAGTTTTTAAAAACTATTTTCAATATTTTTAAATTGTAACTTCTAATTTATATTTTGACGTGTGGTATTTAAAACAACTTTTATCCACTTTGTCCAAACGAGAACTAAAAGTCACCGTGAGCAGAAACTAACTTTAAACAACTTTATTCTCATCCTTTCCTTCATCACACATACACAGGATTTTATTTAAAAATATATATGTTAAAATAAACAGATTTAAATATTAAAGAACATAAACCCTAAAAAATACTGAGAAAAATCTAAAAGTGTTTCTTTAAAAATTCTAATTTAAAAAATATATTTATTAAGCGTAAAAAAATATTTTTAAATATGAATTATTGGTTTTCAAGTAGTGGTTTAATCTTTCATTTAAAAAAATCTATATATTTTTCGATTTGTAACTTCTTCTATTTTAATGTGTCATAATTTAAACAACTTTTATCCACTTTGTTAAACCAGATAAATGCAGTGAAGCAGAATATTTCCTCTGAGCTGCACTTTACTAGAAGCAGAACGTAGAACAAGAAAATATTTAAATAAAGTGTTTCCTATTTAAATTCAGTGCTCGAGTAAATATAGACGGATGTAAATCAGGTTTAGAGAAGTGAAGTGCTGCTGTTTAATAATGAGACTTACTGAACGTTTAAACATATTTTTCTTCTCATATTTGCCTTAATATTATATTTAAAAGTTAAATTCGGTCCGTTCCATTGAAGCTGCTTCATCAGCACAAATAAAAGACTTTCATTCTAATAATTCTGATCTTCCACTTCAAACATTAAAATCATCAGTTTTAGGTGTAAATGTGTCCTTTCTGCTCTGCTGGTCTTACCGCTGTGATGTCTTCAGATCAGATCAACTCCTCCATCCTGTCCTCTCAACGTCTCACAGCTAAAATGTCTTCAAGCTGCAGCTCCAGAAAGTTCTTATGTCTGAGGGACGGGGGAGACCACGAAGAGAGCATGAAGAGAGCATGAAGAGAGCATGAAGAGAGCACGACGCCCCCTGAGGGCCGCCTTCACTTCACTGAAAACTTAGTTTGTCCTCTGCAGCACAAACACACCAGTTACTCCCAGTTACTGAGTAAAAATACTCCACTACAGTCTGGAAACTGCTTTGGCTGCAGAATGAAGTAAAACTACTGGATGTTCTATTAATAAATCATCTCCGGTTAAAGATCTTTTAAAAGGTGTGTGAGTTGAAAAATAAAGAAATCTAAAAAACCTATAAGAAAAATATTTTTAAAATGTTAAAAATCAAATAAAAACACAGTCTAATTAAAAATATTTTAAAACTCAAAAATACCAGAAAATATTTAATAAATATTAAAACAAATATCAAGCAATTTAAAAAATATCTAACAAAAACATTTTTTAAATGTTAAAAATCAAATAAAGACAAAGTCAAAACATTTGGGATATTAAAATATTTTAAAATTTCAAAAAAATAAAACATATTTAATAAATATCAAAATAACAAATAAGCAAGTTTAAAAAAATCTAACAAATGCCCAATAATATCAAAATTATAAAAAAAACCAAGGAAATAGTCAAGTAAAAATACTGACTTAATAAGGATAATAATAAAAACAACAATAATACATTTTATTAGTGACGCATTTTTCATTTCAGTAAAATCTCACAGTTCTGCATCAAAGAGCCAAAAGGATAAAAACTAAACAGGTGAGTTAATGGAGCTAGTTACCAGTTAGCATCAGTTAAACTAGTGAAGTAAACCAGTAATTAAAGCAGCTCAGCTTCAGTCTGAACAGTCACAAATCTATCAGTAAGTAATTGATTAGTTATTGTCGATTAATCTCCAGCTGCTGATTATTGATGAATCGGTTTCAGTCATTTCTAGTTAAAACTGTCTGAATTCTTCTTCAGTCTGAATATTTTCCGGTTTCTTTGCTCCTCTGTGACAACAAGCAGCTGATCAGGTCAAATAATCGATCAGTCAGACTGATTGATCAGACAGCAGCTTATTGGCTCCATAAACATCAGCTGTGTTGTGTTGTTTTGTACGGTGTGTGTTGTGTAGTATTAGAAGTTTTCTGGTTTCACACTTTTTAACATCATCTGAAAGCTTCAGCAGCAGATCTCTGATAACATCTAAAAGTTTTGTTCACTGAGATTGTCCTTCAGCTGTTGGATTAGTGTGTAGCATTGTGTAGCACTGTGTAGCATTGTGTAGCACTGTGTAGCACCAGTGTGTAGCATTGTGTAACATTGTGTAGCATTGTGTAGCACTGTGTAGCATTGTGTAATATTGTGTAACATTGTGTAGCACTGTGTAGCATTGTGTAGCATTGTGTAGTTGTCTGTAGCATTGTGTAGCACTGTGTAGCACTGTGTAGCAGTGTGTAGCATTGTGTAGCACTGTGTAGCATTGTGTAGCATTGTGTAGCACTGTGTAGCACTGTGTAGCAGTGTGTAGCATTGTGTAGCACTGTGTAGCACTGTGTAGCAGTGTGTAGCATTGTGTAGCACTGTGTAGCATTGTGTAGCATTGTGTAGCACTGTGTAGCACTGTGTAGCAGTGTGTAGCATTGTGTAGCACTGTGTAGCATTGTGTAGCATTGTGTAGCATTGTGTAGCACTGTGTAGCACTGTGTAGCAGTGTGTAGCATTGTGTAGCATTGTGTAGCATTGTGTAGCACTGTGTAGCACTGTGTAGCAGTGTGTAGCATTGTGTAGCACTGTGTAGCACTGTGTAGCATTGTGTAGCATTGTGTAGCACTGTGTAGCACTGTGTAGCAGTGTGTAGCATTGTGTAGCACTGTGTAGCATTGTGTAGCATTGTGTAGCATTGTGTAGCACTGTGTAGCACTGTGTAGCAGTGTGTAGCATTGTGTAGCATTGTGTAGCATTGTGTAGCACTGTGTAGCACTGTGTAGCAGTGTGTAGCATTGTGTAGCACTGTGTAGCATTGTGTAGCATTGTGTAGCACTGTGTAGCATTGTGTAGCATTGTGTAGCATTGTGTAGCACTGTGTAGCACTGTGTAGCAGTGTGTAGCATTGTGTAGCACTGTGTAGCATTGTGTAGCACTGTGTAGCACTGTGTAGCAGTGTGTAGCATTGTGTAGCACTGTGTAGCATTGTGTAGCATTGTGTAGCACTGTGTAGCATTGTGTAGCATTGTGTAGTTGTCTGTAGCATTGTGTAGCACTGTGTAGCATTGTGTAGCATTGTGTAGCAGTGTGTAGTTGTCTGTAGCATTGTGTAGCATTGTGTAGCAGTGTGTAGCATTGTGTAGCAGTGTGTAGCACCAGTGTGTAGCATTGTGTAATATTGTGTAGCACTGTGTAGCACCAGTGTGTAGCATTGTGTAGCATTGTGTAACATTGTGTAGCATTGTGTAGCACTGTGTAGCATTGTGTAGCATTGTGTAGTTGTCTGTAGCATTGTGTAGCACTGTGTAGCATTGTGTAGTTGTCTGTAGCATTGTGTAGCATTGTGTAGTTGTCTGTAGCATTGTGTAGCAGTGTGTAGCATTGTGTAGCATTGTGTAGTTGTCTGTAGCATTGTGTAGCACTGTGTAGCATTGTGTAGTTGTCTGTAGCATTGTGTAGCAGTGTGTAGCATTGTGTAGCATTGTGTAGTTGTCTGTAGCATTGTGTAGCAGTGTGTAGCATTGTGTAGCATTGTGTAATATTGTGTAGCATTGTGTAGCACTGTGTAGCATTGTGTAGCAGTGTGTAGCATTGTGTAGCAGTGTGTAGCACCAGTGTGTAGCATTGTGTAATATTGTGTAGCACTGTGTAGCATTGTGTAGCAGTGTGTAGCATTGTGTAGCAGTGTGTAGCACCAGTGTGTAGCATTGTGTAATATTGTGTAGCACTGTGTAGCACCAGTGTGTAGCATTGTGTAGCATTGTGTAACATTGTGTAGCATTGTGTAGCACTGTGTAGCATTGTGTAGCATTGTGTAGTTGTCTGTAGCATTGTGTAGCACTGTGTAGCATTGTGTAGTTGTCTGTAGCATTGTGTAGCATTGTGTAGTTGTCTGTAGCATTGTGTAGCATTGTGTAGTTGTCTGTAGCATTGTGTAGCACTGTGTAGCACTGTGTAGCATTGTGTAGTTGTCTGTAGCATTGTGTAGCATTGTGTAGTTGTCTGTAGCATTGTGTAGCATTGTGTAGCATTGTGTAGTTGTCTGTAGCATTGTGTAGCATTGTGTAGCATTGTATAGCACTGTGTAGCACTGTGTAGCACTGTGTAGCAGTGTGTAGCAGTGTGCAGCAGTGTGTAGCATTGTGTAGCAGTGTGTAGCAGTGTGTAGCAGTGTGTAACATTGTGTAGCAGTGTTTGTAGCAGTGTGCAGCATTGTGTAGCAGTGTGTAGCACTGTGTAGCAGTGTGTAGCACTGTGTAGCAGTGTTTGTAGCACTGTGTAGCATTGTGTAGCAGTGTGTAGCATTGTGTAGTTGTCTGTAGCATTGTGTAGCAGTGTGTAGCATTGTGTAGCATTGTGTAATATTGTGTAGCATTGTGTAGCACTGTGTAGCATTGTGTAGCATTGTGTAGCACTGTGTAGCATTGTGTAGCAGTGTGTAGCATTGTGTAGTTGTCTGTAGCATTGTGTAGCAGTGTGTAGCATTGTGTAGCATTGTGTAATATTGTGTAGCATTGTGTAGCACTGTGTAGCACTGTGTAGCATTGTGTAGCACTGTGTAGCATTGTGTAGCAGTGTGTAGCACCAGTGTGTAGCATTGTGTAATATTGTGTAGCACTGTGTAGCATTGTGTAGCAGTGTGTAGCATTGTGTAGCAGTGTGTAGCACCAGTGTGTAGCATTGTGTAATATTGTGTAGCACTGTGTAGCACCAGTGTGTAGCATTGTGTAGCATTGTGTAACATTGTGTAGCATTGTGTAGCACTGTGTAGCATTGTGTAGCATTGTGTAGTTGTCTGTAGCATTGTGTAGCACTGTGTAGCATTGTGTAGTTGTCTGTAGCATTGTGTAGCATTGTGTAGTTGTCTGTAGCATTGTGTAGCATTGTGTAGTTGTCTGTAGCATTGTGTAGTTGTCTGTAGCATTGTGTAGCATTGTGTAGCAGTGTGTAGCACTGTGTAGCATTGTGTAGCATTGTGTAGTTGTCTGTAGCATTGTGTAGCATTGTGTAGTTGTCTGTAGCATTGCATTGTGTAGTTGTCTGTAGCATTGTGTAGCAGTGTGTAGCATTGTGTAGCAGTGTGTAGCACTGTGTAGCACTGTGTAGCAGTGTGTAGCACTGTGTAGCATTGTGTAGCACTGTGTAGTTGTCTGTAGCATTGTGTAGCAGTGTGTAGCATTGTGTAGCATTGTGTAGCACTGTGTAGCACTGTGTAGCATTGTGTAGCACTGTGTAGTTGTCTGTAGCATTGTGTAGCATTGTGTAGTTGTCTGTAGCATTGTGTAGCATTGTGTAGCAGTGTGTAGCAGTGTGTAGTTGTCTGTAGCATTGTGTAGCATTGTGTAGCAGTGTGTAGCAGTGTGTAGTTGTCTGTAGCATTGTGTAGCATTGTGTAGCAGTGTGTAGTTGTCTGTAGCATTGTGTAGCAGTGTGTAGCACTGTGTAGCACTGTGTAGCATTGTGTAGCATTGTGTAGTTGTCTGTAGCATTGTGTAGCATTGTGTAGTTGTCTGTAGCATTGTGTAGCACTGTGTAGCACTGTGTAGCATTGTGTAGTTGTCTGTAGCATTGTGTAGCATTGTGTAGTTGTCTGTAGCATTGTGTAGCATTGTGTAGCATTGTGTAGTTGTCTGTAGCATTGTGTAGCATTGTGTAGCATTGTATAGCACTGTGTAGCACTGTGTAGCAGTGTGCAGCAGTGTGTAGCATTGTGTAGCAGTGTGTAGCAGTGTGTAGCACTGTGTAGCAGTGTGCAGCAGTGTGTAGCAGTGTGCAGCATTGTGTAGCAGTGTGTAACATTGTGTAGCAGTGTTTGTAGCAGTGTGCAGCATTGTGTAGCAGTGTGTAACATTGTGTAGCAGTGTGTAGCACTGTGTAGCAGTGTGTAGCACTGTGTAGCAGTGTTTGTAGCAGTGTGTAGCAGTGTGTAGCAGTGTGTAACATTGTGTAGCAGTGTGTAGCAGTGTGTAACATTGTGTAGCAGTGTTTGTAGCAGTGTGTAGCAGTGTGTAGCAGTGTGTAACATTGTGTAGCAGTGTGTAGCAGTGTGTAACATTGTGTAGCAGTGTGCAGCATTGTGTAGCAGTGTTTGTAGCAGTGTGTAGCAGTGTGTAGCATTGTGTAGCAGTGTGCAGCATTGTGTAGCAGTGTGTAACATTGTGTAGCAGTGTGTAGCAGTGTGTAGCAGTGTGCAGCATTGTGTAGCAGTGTGTAACATTGTGTAGCAGTGTTTGTAGCAGTGTGTAGCAGTGTGTAGCATTGTGTAGCAGTGTGCAGCATTGTGTAGCAGTGTGTAACATTGTGTAGCAGTGTGTAGCAGTGTGTAGCAGTGTGCAGCATTGTGTAGCAGTGTGTAACATTGTGTAGCAGTGTTTGTAGCAGTGTGTAACATTGTGTAGCAGTGTGCAGCATTGTGTAGCAGTGTGTAACATTGTGTAGCAGTGTGTAGCAGTGTGTAGCAGTGTGTAACATTGTGTAGCAGTGTTTGTAGCAGTGTGTAACATTGTGTAGCAGTGTGCAGCATTGTGTAGCAGTGTGTAACATTGTGTAGCAGTGTGTAGCAGTGTGTAACATTGTGTAGCAGTGTTTGTAGCAGTGTGTAACATTGTGTAGCAGTGTGCAGCATTGTGTAGCAGTGTGTAACATTGTGTAGCAGTGTGTAACATTGTGTAGCAGTGTGTGTTGCTGTGTGTTCTCATACAGTGGAGTTTCCGTGACACAGTTCCTCTGGTGGTCAAACCGCTGTTCATCTCTGAAGCAGGTCAGCCAACCATCACACAGGATCCAGCAGCAGAACTTCCCCCTCCGTCCAGCAGAGGGACCCAGACACCAGAACACAGAACCCCTGGAGCCGAGGAACCCTCAGGAGAACGTGCAGGACGTGGAGGCTTCAGGTGAGATGTTCTCCTCAGTATTAAGAACGTTTGTCCTCAATAAAATCATGGAAGAATCAGAAAAACTCCGTAATGTTTACACACAGAAAACAGCGTGACAAACACACTAAACAACACAAAATGACTGAAATGTCACACAATACAACACACCGTGGACTCTTACAATGTTTATTCCAAGACTCTACAGCTTTTGTAAGACGCACCACACAACAAAAACACATAAAATGACTGAAATGTGTAACAAAGCAAACAAAATGGGATGCAAAACAACCACAAAAAGCGGTAAACTATCAAAATGTGACATATATGTAACTCAGGAACACATAAAAGAACCAAACTGTGAGGCTAAACATCCACAGACAGACGTAAAACAATAAAAACGTTCCACAGAGGTTTTTTGCGGAACGTTTTTGTTGTGACACAAAACCAAAAAAAATGTTAAATGGTAAAGATGGAAAAAAAACAGAACAGAATAACAGAAGTGATATCAGACGAGTCCACAGTGAGGAAAATGTTCTCTCATAGAACCCTGTAGATCCAGGTAAACTGTGCTGTTGCTCTGTTCAGCCACTAGAGGGAACCATCAGTCTGTTTAATCTGGAGTCCCTATATTACCAGAGTAGCGACAAATGGGGATTTGACGCCATTTTGTTTCCATTCGGTCTACCACGCACTAATGCACCCGTGACTGTGGCTGTGTCTGAAATCGCATACTAACGTACTACTCATACTAAGTGTGACGTCAAAATAAGTATGTAGTGCGTTCACATTAGATAATATGAAAAGACTGAGTACGCGAGAAATACCCGGATGTATACTATATCCGGAAAAATTTTAAGTAAGCGCGGTGACCACACTAGTCATACTCAACCGCCCCATAATGCTTTGCGAGCTATCCACCGAAATGGAAGCCTCCGCGGGATCTGTGGCCGGACCGCGGCGATTTTTATTTTATTTTATGTGGTTAAGTAGTCATCCTAATCACCCCACAGATTTGAGAAATAGGCGTTTTCTGACCAACGTTTTAAATTTGTCAGATGCCTCACAACGTGCTACTGAATGCTAGCAGCTAGTTGCAGCAGCTCGCTTTGCATACAGAACAAGTAGCAGCTACCTCCAGTAGCCTGCAGCTACAACTGAAACGATTCGCATAATCTGGCTAATAACTGCACGAGGAGTGCCGGCTTGAAATTGCCACATTAATTATGCGACTGTTTGTTAGCGTAAAATCGACCTGAAGCCGGCATTCAGCCGAGATATTTGATAGCCGTACTTCCGGTTTTTGTCGTAGGAGATTTGAAATGCGTTATGGGAAACGTAGTAGTATACTACAGTGTGAACGGTCGACATTCTAATCATACTTATAGTACGTAGTATACAGTATGTACTCATTGAGAATGTAGTATGTAGTACGTTAGTATGTAGTACGTTAGTATGTAGTACGTTAGTATGTAGTACGTTAGTATGCGATTTCGGACACAGCCTGGATGTGTACTCGCTTAGCGTACGATATGTGTTTTATTTGGATTTTTACATTCTAAGCTTTCTAGTCATCGTTCAAAAGTAAAAAAGGATGATTGCTTATCAATAATAATGATTTTTTTTTACAATTTAGAGGACACAGGAACTCTACTGGAGCCTATCCCAAATATGGGACGCGCAGCGTGAGGTGCACATTCACGAAAACTAGCTATTTATGGATTTTTTTTACTGATTTCAAGACATGTTTTGGACAAAATATTTTACTGGCTTGTTTTGTCTGGATGTCCAAGGTTGGATTATGGCCGTTTTTTGTGGAATATTTTCATCTGTGACTATGAGGATTCAAAGGTGAGTTGTGCTGTTTACGTTATTTGTTGGACAAATGTGTTTATATTACCCGCTGTGGTAATCACATCTGAAAGTGGTTTATACCGGCGGATTCATGAGAATCTAAGCTTTCCATGGGTGTATAATGTTTCTATCATCGAGTTTGGAGCTTCGGTCAATTTAGCAAAATACGTTTGCACATACGGGCCGCTGAAGTTTAACGGGGTTCATGCATCTCCATGCATGAAAATGGTCAAAGTCAAAATAACCACAACTGCCTAAAATCACATCAAACTTTTCTATCTGTCATTCACCCATACATCATAACATGAAAGTACATACATGGGACTAACCTGGCACAAAAACCATGATGAAGTCGGTTTCCATCCCACTCTCCGGACTTTATTTTCCCAGTTTCCTTCTTTCACTATTACTGGGAAATCTAAACATGTGGAATCCCTTCTCCGATCGATTTGTGCACCTAAAGGCACAACAGCCCGTCATTTTTCAGGTATTTAGGGAGCGAAAAAAGACCGAGAATTACTCTCTGCGGTGTAAACAACGTTAACAGGAAAACCTGGCGTTCATGAATAGGAAACAAAATGGCGCCATAGATCACATGACCAAAATTTTTTGGACCATCATGTTGCTACTCTGGTAATATAGGGACTCTAGTTTAATCCATAGGTTCTAAGAAGATCTGACCTCCTTCCTTCTCACACAAACACACAATAAACACACAATGACATGTTCCTCACCTCTGCTAGAGCACAGCATGAAGGTTGAATATGGAACCTGGGAGAACAGGAGGAACAGAGAACAGAACAGGACCATAAATCTGGCTGCACCACAACTGGGTGTTTCCTGTGGGACCATTTATCCAGCGCACAGAGTAGAGTGGTTCAGTACACAACAATACACAACTAGACCACCTGTACCACACACACACACACACACACACACACACACACACACACACACACACACACACACACACACACACACACACACACACACACACACACACACACACACACAGCTGCAGGTGCTCAGTGTTACTGTGTGTATTACTATGTCTGGTTGCGTTACTGGTTGTGGTACCGTGTTGTTGTGTTCCAGTGTGTGTTAGTGTGTGTTGTGTGTGTCTGGTATGTTTCCAGCTGCTTGTTTCCTCCTGCACCCGGCGGATGCTGCAGCTCTGTGGTCTCCAGACGCTGCTTCCTGCTGCAGAAGGTCCATAAGTGGTCCCTCAGGATCCACAACAACAGAGGAGAAGAGACCCATCAGAACCCTGGAACCTCCACCATGTTATCCTGCTGCAGGACCACAACCTGATACACAACCTGTACACAACCTGATACACAACCTGATACACAACCTGTAAACAACCTGATACACAACCTGATACACAACCTGATACACAACCTGATACACAACCTGTACACAACCTGATACACAACCTGTACACAACCTGTAAACAACCTGATACACAACCTGTACACAACCTGATACACAACCTGATACACAACCTGTACACAACCTGTAAACAACCTGATACACAACCTGTACACAACCTGATACACAACCTGTACACAACCTGTAAACAACCTGATACACAACCTGTACACAACCTGATACACAACCTGTACACAACCTGTAAACAACCTGATACACAACCTGTACACAACCTGTAAACAACCTGTAAACAACCTGTAAACAACCTGATACACAACCTTTAAACAACCTGTAAACAACCTGATACACAACCTGATACACAACCTGATACACAACCTGTAAACAACCTGATACACAACCTGTACACAACCTGATACACAACCTGTACACAACCTGTAAACAACCTGATACACAACCTGTACACAACCTGATACACAACCTGTACACAACCTGTAAACAACCTGATACACAACCTGTACACAACCTGTAAACAACCTGTAAACAACCTGTACACAACCTGTAAACAACCTGATACACAACCTTTAAACAACCTGTAAACAACCTGATACACAACCTGTACACAACCTGTACACAACCTGTAAACAACCTGATACACAACCTGTAAACAAACTGATACACAACCTGTACACAACCTGTACACAACCTGTAAACAACCTGATACACAACCTGTACACAACCTGATACACAACCTGTACACAACCTGTAAACAACCTGATACACAACCTGTACACAACCTGTACACAACCTGATACACAACCTGTACACAACCTGTAAACAACCTGATACACAACCTGTAAACAAACTGATACACAACCTGTACACAACCTGATACACAACCTGTACACAACCTGTAAACAACCTGATACACAACCTGTACACAACCTGATACACAACCTGTACACAACCTGTAAACAACCTGATACACAACCTGTACACAACCTGTAAACAACCTGTAAACAACCTGTACACAACCTGTAAACAACCTGATACACAACCTTTAAACAACCTGTAAACAACCTGATACACAACCTGTACACAACCTGTACACAACCTGTAAACAACCTGATACACAACCTTTAAACAACCTGTAAACAACCTGTACACAACCTGTACACAACCTGTAAACAACCTGATACACAACCTGTACACAACCTGATACACAACCTGTACACAACCTGTAAACAACCTGATACACAACCTGTACACAACCTGTAAACAACCTGTAAACAACCTGTACACAACCTGTAAACAACCTGATACACAACCTTTAAACAACCTGTAAACAACCTGATACACAACCTGTACACAACCTGTACACAACCTGTAAACAACCTGATACACAACCTTTAAACAACCTGTAAACAACCTGTACACAACCTGTACACAACCTGTAAACAACCTGTACACAACCTGTACACAACCTGTAAACAAACTTATACACAACCTGTACACAACCTGATACACAACCTGTACACAACCTGTAAACAACCTGATACACAACCTGTACACAACCTGTAAACAACCTGTAAACAACCTGTACACAACCTGTAAACAACCTGTAAACAACCTGTACACAACCTGTAAACAACCTGATACACAACCTTTAAACAACCTGTAAACAACCTGTACACAACCTGTAAACAACCTGTACACAACCTGTAAACAACCTGATACACAACCTTTAAACAACCTGTAAACAACCTGTACACAACCTGTAAACAACCTGATACACAACCTGTAAACAACCTGATACACAACCTGTACACAACCTGTACACAACCTGTAAACAACCTGTAAACAACCTGTACACAACCTGTAAACAACCTGTACACAACCTGTACACAACCTGATACACAACCTGTACACAACCTGATACACAACCTGTACACAACCTGTACACAACCTGTAAACAACCTGTACACAACCTGTACACAACCTGATACACAACCTGTAAACAACCTGATACACAACCTGTACACAACCTGTACACAACCTGTAAACAACCTGTACACAACCTGTACACAACCTGTAAACAACCTGTAAACAACCTGTACACAACCTGTAAACAACCTGTACACAACCTGTACACAACCTGATACACAACCTGTACACAACCTGTACACAACCTGTACACAACCTGATACACAACCTGTACACAACCTGTAAACAACCTGATACACAATCTGATACACATCCTGATACACAACCTGTAAACAAACTGATACACAACCTGTACACAACCTGTACACAAACTGATACACAACCTGTACACAACCTGTACACAACCTGTACACAACCTGTACACAACCTCTACACAACCTGTAAACAACCTGTAAACATCCTGATACACAACCTGTAAACAACCTGTAAACAACCTGTAAACAACCTGATACACAACCTGTACACAACCTGTACACAACCTCTACACAACCTGTACACAACCTGTACACAACCTGTACACAACCTGTACACAACCTGTACACAAACTGATACACAACCTGTAAACAACCTGATAAACAACCTGTAAACAACCTGATACACAACCTCTACACAACCTGTAAACAACCTGTAAACATCCTGATACACAACCTGTAAACAACCTGTAAACAACCTGTAAACAACCTGATACACAACCTGTACACAACCTGTACACAACCTCTACACAACCTGTACACAACCTGTACACAACCTGTACACAACCTGTACACAAACTGATACACAACCTGTAAACAACCTGATAAACAACCTGTAAACAACCTGATACACAACCTCTACACAACCTGTAAACAACCTGTAAACAACCTGATAAACAACCTGTAAACAACCTGATACACAACCTGTACACAACCTGTACACAACCTGTAAACAACCTGTAAACATCCTGATACACAACCTGTAAACAACCTGATACACAACCTCTACACAACCTGTAAACAACCTGTAAACAACCTGATACACAACCTGTACACAACCTGTACACAACCTGTACACAACCTGTACACAACCTGTAAACATCCTGATACACAACCTGTAAACAACCTGTACACAACCTGATACACAACCTGTACACAACCTCTACACAACCTGTACACAACCTCTACACAACCTGTACACAACCTGTACACAACCTGATACACAACCTGTAAACATCCTGATACACAACCTGTAAACAACCTGATAAACAACCTGTAAACAACCTGTACACAACCTGTACACAACCTGTAAACATCCTGATACACAACCTGTAAACAACCTGATAAACAACCTGTACACAACCTGATACACAACCTGTACACAACCTGTACACAACCTGTAAACATCCTGATACACAACCTGTAAACAACCTGATAAACAACCTGTAAACAACCTGATACACAACCTGTAAACAAACTGTAACCAATGGAACATGAATAAATGTGACTAGAGCAGGACGTCTTCAAGACCTGAGAGACTAGAGAGTGAGGCCACCAAGACTCTATGACTCCTCTGAAGGAAAAAGAGACCAGAGAGTGAGGCCACCAAGACTCTATGACTCCTCTGAAGGAAAAAGAGACCAGAGAGTGAGGCCACCAAGACTCTATGACTCCTCTGAAGGAAAAAGAGACCAGAGAGTGAGGCCACCAAGACTCCTATGACTCCTCTGAAGGAGAAAGAGACCAGAGAGTGAGGCCACCAAGACTCTATGACTCCTCTGAAGGAAAAAGAGACCAGAGAGTGAGGCCACCAAGACTCTATGACTCCTCTGAAGGAAAAAGAGACCAGAGAGTGAGGCCACCAAGACTCCTATGACTCCTCTGAAGGAGAAAGAGACCAGAGAGTGAGGCCACCAAGACTCCTATGACTCCTCTGAAGGAGAAAGAGACTAGAGAGTGAGGCCACCAAGACTCTATGACTCCTCTGAAGGAAAAAGAGACCAGAGAGTGAGGCCACCAAGACTCTATGACTCCTCTGAAGGAAAAAGAGACCAGAGAGTGAGGCCACCAAGACTCCTATGACTCCTCTGAAGGAAAAAGAGACCAGAGAGTGAGGCCACCAAGACTCCTATGACTCCTCTGAAGGAGAAAGAGACCAGAGAGTGAGGCCACCAAGACTCTATGACTCCTCTGAAGGAAAAAGAGACCAGAGAGTGAGGCCACCAAGACTCCTATGACTCCTCTGAAGGAAAAAGAGACCAGAGAGTGAGGCCACCAAGACTCCTATGACTCCTCTGAAGGAGAAAGAGACCAGAGAGTGAGGCCACCAAGACTCCTATGACTCCTCTGAAGGAGAAAGAGACTAGAGAGTGAGGCCACCAAGACTCCTATGACTCCTCTGAAGGAGAAGAGACCAGAGAGTGAGGCCACCAAGACTCCTATGACTCCTCTGAAGGAGAAGAGACCAGAGAGTGAGGCCACCAAGACTCCTATGACTCCTCTGAAGGAGAAGAGACCAGAGAGTGAGGCCACCAAGACTCCTATGACTCCTCTGAAGGAGTTCCAGTCTTCCAGTTATTCTCTGAGTTGTTTTACTTCTAAACTTGTCAGTATTCTCAGTAAACATTCCAAACATCCAACATGTGAGCAGAAACCAAAGGTAATAGAAACACTGAGAGCAGATCAATGGATCAGAACTTGGTTTGTTCTTCTTCCTTCTCCTGCTGGAGCCTCAGATATAAATCCTGGATATGAAGCAGAGTAGAGCAGCTCCACCTGCGGCCTCCAGCACCAACCTGCTGCTGACACTGAAGATGTATTTCCTTCTAAATGACCTCACATGAGCTCAGCACTCAGCTCGTTCTGGTCCTCCAGTTGGACTTCCTGTGTGTGTGGGAACAGCTCCTGTCCTCCGTCTCACTGAGAAACTCTGCATTCACCCTGAAAACACAAAGTCATCGTCAATAAACTGGAACAATCGAGCTCCCCGATGGACCCACCAGCTTCACTTTCCTGCTGCAGCTGTGTCCGACGTTAATCCACCGTTTCCTGCATGTTTACACTCACAGTGACTACATGTGTGTATATTGTACATGTATATATGTATGTGTGTGATCCTGCAGCCTCACATGAGCTCAGGTCTTCATGTTTGTCAGTTCAGGAGTTTTTTGTGCTGCTTCTTGTGTTATTTGTCCAAAATGATCTAAATGTATCCAAAAATGATTACAGTATGTCCAAAATGATTTAAATTTTGCACTTGCTAAAGGTTTTTCCTTATGTCTGAATTCTTGCTTGTGTTGTACGTCGCTTTGGACAAAAGCGTCTGATAAGTGAAACTGTAGAATTGTAGAATATGCCCAAAAATGATCTAAATGTGTCCAAAATGATTTAAATGTCAAAAAATAATAAAAAACTATGTCAAAAAAGATTAAAATGTGTCCAAAATTATTTAAAACATGTCAAAATGATTAAACAATGACTTTAAACTGAACTAGAGTGATTTAAAATGTGTGTAAAATAATGATTAATGCTGTCAGAAGGCGGAGTGAGTCTCTGTGAGTTAGTGTCTGATCTGAACCCTCCTGTTGTCCTCATTTACAGGCACCAAAAAATATTGTTGCTTTCTATGAAAAAAATCAAAAAATTCCACAAAAAATTGCCAACTTTAAAAAAATTCCCAAAAAAATCCTTAAAAGTTTCCCTTTAAAGTTCTATTTAAAAAAAACTAATTTGTCAAGAAATAAAAACTTAAAAAATAAAAAAAATTGTAAATATTTTCAAAACATTTTCCAAAAAAATCCTAAAAATATTCAAAGTGATTCCATATTTATCAGTAAAACTTCTGATATTTTCTTTAAGAACATTCGGTAAAAATCAACCAAAATCCAGTAAAATTCTCTGGATTTTGGTTGATTTTTATGTGAATGTTCTTAAAGAAACTTTAGCATTTTTCCCACTAAAAAATGTTGAAAATGTGGAAGCTTTCACTATGAAAACATGCATATTTCCTGACATTTTCAAACTTAAAACAGGTCAGTTTGACCTGCAGGACGACACCAGGGTTACCTGGGTTCAGAGGAGCATAAATCACACTGACTGGATGTTCTCAGTGCTTTTAGGATGTTCTTCTTTCTTCAGATGTCAGGTCTGGGGTCAGGGAGGCCTCCAGCAGCCTACCTGGTTCTGCAGCTGTTCCTGTAAACATGGCGCTGGATGGGAAAGCCCCTGATTATTGTTCTCCACTCCTCGGTGTTTACGCTGGAACCGGCCAGCAGGTGCTTCCTCCAACAGTCTCAGCTTTTCCACAAGATTCCAGGATTAAACTGACCCATCTGACGGCTGCAGCTTCCCTCTGAAACACTCCACACGCTGTTCTGGTGTCTGGAGCTGCTGCAGGACGTCATGGTGGATCCAAAGCTGCAGCTGCTAGCTTCATGTCAGCTGAAAGCATCAGCCAATCAGCTGTCAGGATACCAGAGCTGGGGCCTCCTGGAACCTCCAAAAAGAGCCTTTTGTTCATAATAATCTGATTATCATCCTTACTGCTAACGTTTCTGTCTAAGGTGGAGAATTTAAAGTTATCATGATCCATAGAGACACAATAAACACATTAAACCAGAGGGTCCAACATGAGGCCCGCGGTCCAAAAGTGGTCCTCCAGAGGGTCCAACATGAGGCCCGCGGTCCAAAAGCGGTCCTCCAGAGGGTCCAACATGAGGCCCGCGGTCCAAAAGCGGTCCTCCAGGGGGTCCGACATGAGGCCCGCGGGCCAAAAGCGGTCCTCCAGAGGGTCCGACGTGAGGCCCGCGGTCCAAAAGCGGTCCTCCAGGGGGTCCGACGTGAGGCCCGCGGTCCAAAAGCGGTCCTGCAGAGGGTCCGACGTGAGGCCCGCGGACCAAAAGCGGTCCTCCAGAGGGTCCGACGTGAGGCCCGCGGACCAAAAGCGGTCCTGCAGAGGGTCCGACGTGAGGCCCGCGGACCAAAAGCGGTCCTCCAGAGGGTCCGACGTGAGGCCCGCGGTCCAAAAGCGGTCCTCCAGAGGGTCCGACGTGAGGCCCGCGGACCAAAAGCGGTCCTCCAGAGGGTCCGACGTGAGGCCCGCGGACCAAAAGCGGTCCTCCAGAGGGTCCGACGTGAGGCCCGCGGACCAAAAGCGGTCCTCCAGTGGGTCCGACGTGAGGCCCGCGGTCCAAAAGCGGTCCTGCAGAGGGTCCGACGTGAGGCCCGCGGACCAAAAGCGGTCCTCCAGAGGGTCCGACGTGAGGCCCGCGGACCAAAAGCGGTCCTCCAGTGGGTCCGACATGAGGCCCGCGGACCAAAAGCGGTCCTCCAGAGGGTCCGACGTGAGGCCCGCGGACCAAAAGCGGTCCTCCAGTGGGTCCAACATGAGGCCCGCGGTCCAAAAGCGGTCTTCCAGAGGGTCCGACGTGAGGCCCGCGGACCAAAAGCGGTCCTCCAGAGGGTCCAACATGAGGCCCGCGGTCCAAAAGCGGTCCTCCAGAGGGTCCGACGTGAGGCCCGCGGTCCAAAAGCGGTCCTGCAGAGGGTCCGACGTGAGGCCCGTGGACCAAAAGCGGTCCTCCTGAGGGTCCGACGTGAGGCCCGCGGTCCAAAAGCGGTCCTGCAGAGGGTCCGACGTGAGGCCCGCGGACCAAAAGCGGTCCTCCTGAGGGTCCAACGTGAGGCCCGCGGTCCAAAAGCGGTCCTCCAGAGGGTCCAACATGAGGCCCGTGGTCCAAAAGCGGTCCTCCAGAGGGTCCGACGTGAGGCCCGTGGACCAAAAGCGGTCCTCCAGAGGGTCCGACGTGAGGCCCGCGGACCAAAAGCGGTCCTGCAGAGGGTCCGACGTGAGGCCCGCGGACCAAAAGCGGTCCTCCTGAGGGTCCAACGTGAGGCCCGCGGACCAAAAGCGGTCCTCCAGAGGGTCCGACGTGAGGCCCGCGGTCCAAAAGCGGTCCTGCAGAGGGTCCGACGTGAGGCCCGTGGACCAAAAGCGGTCCTCCAGAGGGTCCAACATGAGGCCCGTGGTCCAAAAGCGGTCCTCCAGTGGGTCCGACATGAGGCCCGTGGTCCAAAAGCGGTCCTCCAGTGGGTCCGACATGAGGCCCGCGGACCAAAAGCGGTCCTCCAGAGGGTCCGACGTGAGGCCCGCGGACCAAAAGCGGTCCTCCAGTGGGTCCAACATGAGGCCCGCGGTCCAAAAGCGGTCTTCCAGAGGGTCCAACGTGAGGCCCGCGGACCAAAAGCGGTCCTCCAGAGGGTCCAACATGAGGCCCGCGGTCCAAAAGCGGTCCTCCAGAGGGTCCGACGTGAGGCCCGCGGTCCAAAAGCGGTCCTGCAGAGGGTCCGACGTGAGGCCCGTGGACCAAAAGCGGTCCTCCTGAGGGTCCGACGTGAGGCCCGCGGTCCAAAAGCGGTCCTGCAGAGGGTCCGACGTGAGGCCCGCGGACCAAAAGCGGTCCTCCTGAGGGTCCAACGTGAGGCCCGCGGTCCAAAAGCGGTCCTCCAGAGGGTCCAACATGAGGCCCGTGGTCCAAAAGCGGTCCTCCAGAGGGTCCGACGTGAGGCCCGTGGACCAAAAGCGGTCCTCCAGAGGGTCCGACGTGAGGCCCGCGGACCAAAAGCGGTCCTGCAGAGGGTCCGACGTGAGGCCCGCGGACCAAAAGCGGTCCTCCTGAGGGTCCAACGTGAGGCCCGCGGACCAAAAGCGGTCCTCCTGAGGGTCCAACGTGAGGCCCGCGGTCCAAAAGCGGTCCTGCAGAGGGTCCGACGTGAGGCCCGTGGACCAAAAGCGGTCCTCCAGAGGGTCCAACATGAGGCCCGTGGTCCAAAAGCGGTCCTGCAGAGGGTCCGACGTGAGGCCCGCGGACCAAAAGCGGTCCTCCAGAGGGTCCGACGTGAGGCCCGCGGACCAAAAGCGGTCCTGCAGAGGGTCCGACGTGAGGCCCGCGGTCCAAAAGCGGTCCTCCTGAGGGTCCAACGTGAGGCCCGCGGTCCAAAAGCGGTCCTGCAGAGGGTCCGACGTGAGGCCCGCGGACCAAAAGCGGTCCTCCTGAGGGTCCAACGTGAGGCCCGCGGTCCAAAAGCGGTCCTCCAGAGGGTCCAACATGAGGCCCGTGGTCCAAAAGCGGTCCTCCAGAGGGTCCGACGTGAGGCCCGCGGACCAAAAGCGGTCCTCCTGAGGGTCCAACGTGAGGCCCGCGGTCCAAAAGCGGTCCTCCAGAGGGTCCAACATGAGGCCCGTGGTCCAAAAGAGGTCCTCCAGAGGGTCCAACGTGAGGCCCGCGGACCAAAAGCGGTCCTCCAGTGGGTCCAACATGAGGCCCGTGGTCCAAAAGAGGTCCTCCAGAGGGTCCAACATGAGGCCCGTGGTCCAAAAGAGGTCCTCCAGAGGGTCCAACATGAGGCCCGTGGTCCAAAAGCGGTCCTCCAGAGGGTCCAACATGAGGCCCGCGGACCAAAAGCGGTCCTCCAGAGGGTCCAACGTGAGGCCCGCGGACCAAAAGCGGTCCTCCAGAGGGTCCAACATGAGGCCCGTGGTCCAAAAGAGGTCCTCCAGAGGGTCCAACGTGAGGCCTGTGGGCCAAAAGCGGTCCTCCAGAGGGTCCAACATGAGGCCCGCGGACCAAAAGCGGTCCTCCAGAGGGTCCAATCTGGTCCTCAAAGTGTAAAAATTACACAGAAGACATTAACTGCAGATTGTAAATTAGTAAAGCTATAAATTTCAAATCATTTCTAGACCATGACAAGTTGTTTGGATCATAAAAACATTGTTTTTTAAATTTTCCTTCAGTGTTAACAGCTGCTGTTAAATTCATCAGCATGAGAAATAAAAGTCTAATGATTTCCTCTGAATCCTCTTTCTACTTTAGCTACATTCACCTGACTGTTTTTTATTCTCCATGTTCTGGTTCCAGTAAGAAGCCTGAAGAGTCTCTGCTTCTTCCTGTCTGACTCTCAGCCAATCAGAGTGACAGCAGCCACGTGTCACATGACCACAGGAGACCAGAGGAGGGAGGTGATGGAAGCATCCATCAGATGTTCAGGACCTGCAGCCTCTCTGTGGATTAACACTGAATATTTATAGTAGAAGAACCTCTGGAGGAAGCTGCAGATCATCACTCCGTCCAACCATTGATCAGCTGTTTTACAGACACACTGTGGGTTTAAATACAACATAGTTTGTTCATGTATGATTACTGAAATATCTTTACATTACATAGATATTTGTTTTATTTTTTAATATTTGTTGATACTTAGTTTTTAAAAAAATATTTTTGTACTGTATTTTATCTACACTACCGTTCAAAAATTTAGGCTCACTTACAAATGTCCCTGTTTTTGAAAGAAAATCAGTTAATTCCATTAAATGAGTGATAAATCCAGTGTAGACATAGTTAATGTGCTAAATGACTGTTCTATCTGTAAACAGCTGATTTTAATGGAATACCTCCATAGGGGTACAGAGGAACATTTCCTGTGTTCTAATGCTACATTGTGTTAGCTAATGGTGCTGAAAGGCTCATTGATGATCAGAGAACCCTTGTAGTTATGTTAGCACATGGATAAAAGTGGGAGTTTAATGGATGAGCCCAGACTTCTGATCACTGGTGAAAACTTAACATAATAGCCATATTTAATCTGTAGAGGAAAAAAAAAATATAGTTATATATAGTTAATGAGATTTCTTGTGTCCATACTTTAGGGACACTTGTATTTTAAATATTTTTACGTAACGTCTACTTTTATAAGCATGTTTTTAAGTCTTGGAATAGTTTTGATATATGTAGCTTTTTGTCATTTTTTATACACTTTTATATATTTTGTACATTTTGCAAATATTTTATTTTTTTCATAATTCTTGTAATACTTTTTGGTATTTCTAACTTTTTACAATTATTTTTGGATACTTTATTAATTTATTATTCATTTTGCAAATATTTTTGGAATCTTTTTTGTTATTTTAAAATGTTTTCAAGGTTCTGAAATAAAAAAAATTGTCAGTTGGAAGTGTTTTAATCTTTTAAGCATTTTTTTACTTTTTATTTTTTATATAATTCTTGGAATACTTTATATTTCTAGATTTAAATATGTTTTTTTTAGATATTTTCAATTTTGTAAAAATTTTGGGGATCTTGTGAAACATTTCTGTAAGTTTTTTTTATGTTTAAAGGTTTCTGTGTTTTTGAAGAAAGTCAGTTAAAAATGTCTTAATTTTTTAAGCATTTTTAATTGTTTTATTTTTATAATTCTTTGAATACTTTGATATTTCTAGCTATTTTTCAGTTATTTTTGGGTACATTTTTATATTTTTAAAATTTTGTAAATATTTTTGGGATCTTGTAGAATATTTTTGTAAGCCATTTAAAAATGTAAAAATATTTTTTAATAAAGTGAATATTTGTTTTGCAGGTTTTTGCTGCCTGTCTGGTGTTGTGTGCAGCACGCTGGTCTACTGATATAAAAAGTGCCATCTGAATAAAACAGATCTGATTTCACAAAAAAAACAATAAAAATGACTTTGAAGTGGATTTAATGTCAGAGACAACATGTGCAGTACACTGAGCAGAGATAAACTCTGTAACGCAGATAAACAGTGGACGGTCTAAAACAGAACAGATCATTAACCTGACTTCCTGTCTGTCCAGGTGAGCAGTGATGCAGTTACCTGACGGAGGTGATGAGAAGCTCCACCATCAACCCTAACCACCTGAGCTACACCTGCACAACAGGGAGCAACTGTAACTATGAAAACACACGACTGTGATTATTTAAACACATTGAAACAGTTTAAACGTGGAGCAGCAGGAAGGAGAAACAGTGCAGAGCTACAGTGTGAGTTCAGTTCAACTATTAAACGTGTGCTGGTTTCTGTCTAAGGCTCAATAAATATAACTTTAATAGAACATTGTGCTGTTCATGATGCAGACTGTTCATGAGGATCTTAAAGGACTGTAATCAGCTGATAAACGAACGCTGCACCTTGGTGGAACCTGCAGACCATCAGTCAGACTGAAGGTTGTCGGTTCTTCTCTGAGGAGAAACGTCAGCATCATGAAAAGCACCGAATCACTCACAGTGTTTAGAAACAGTTTAGCTGTGAATAAAACCTGCTACATGCTGTATATACATTCAAGTTTCAACATTCTTCCTCATTGGAGCAGCGGCTGTTTCACCTCAGAAACACAGAAAACAGCTGTAAAATAAACATCATCCACCGTCAGCCGTTTCTGTCTGCTGCTCAGTAGAACCTCAGTCCTGGAGTTCTTCTTCAAGCTTAGTGAGCTTCAGCTGTAGTCCTTCTAGTCCATCTAGTCCTAGTCCATCATCTCTGATCATCTGTTCACTTTAAGCAGCAGCGACTCAAAGCCTGTTTTCATCCTTCTGGGGTGAACATTTTCACATTTTTACAGTTTAATACATCATTTTTTAAACAATTTCATTTATATCTTAAGACATTTCATAGAAGCTGCAACTATTCAGTGATAAAAGTCAAACTACATCATCACCGTTGTGTCGACTTTTTTCCCAGAAGAACATCGGGCTGCTGGTGACAGTTCAGTGAATCAACGTTTTTACAGTTTTAGGTTCAGAAACCTCAGGACCAGCTGGACTGTAGGGTTAGGGATAGAAGAGCTGAGCTGTCGTGGTCATCTCCACCCTGATGAAGAACCCTCACAGACGTCTTCTAACTTCCTGATAACTTCTACAGAGCAGCAGCAGCAGGAAGCATCAGATCGGTGATGAAGGTTCAGGTGATTAAACAGAACATCCACTCCAGTCTTCTGGTCCCTGATGTTCCTCCTTCAGTTCTCCCTGGCTCTCACAAAGTCTCCGCTAGCGTATGATCTGCTCTTCTTCAGACTCTTGGACTCGATGCTCGTGACGTCCTCCTGGCTGTTCATCTCAGACTCTGAATCTTCTCCGTCAGCGTACGTTCCGTCCTCGGACTCTGCGTTCACTCTGATTGGAGGATCCAGCAGCTTCAGCGTTGGTTCTTTAGCTGCTTTCATGGTCTCATCCTGACTGTTGGACCTGCTGCTAACTAAAGGTTTCCGTCTGTCTTCACTTTCTTCTTCAGGTTCGTCTGAGTCTTCTTCAGCTTCATCTTCTCCATCGTTTTCGCTCCAGTTGTCGTTGGGTGTTTCCTCGTCGTCCTTCTCAGACTGTTCATCGTTGCCTTCATCATTTTCACAGCCAACACACTGAGAAACATCTTCTGTCTGCTCAGGATTCTCTCCACCTTCCTCTGGTTTGCTTTCTTTGTCTTCTTCTACGGTTTCTGATGTTTCCTCCACCCCATCATCAGGCTCTTCTGTTTCCTCATTGGTCTGGGGAACATCACTTTCTTCTCCTGTGCGTTCAGCTTCATCAGGATTCGTCTCAGATTCACTAGCAGCATCTCGTCCAGATTCATCTTCTCTGTTATCCGTACGCTGAACTTCTTCTTCTTCAGCCTCGTCTGCTGCAGATGTTCCTTCACTGAACTCATTCTCATCTATTTCAGCTCCTCCCGACTCTTCTTCTGCTGTTTCATGTCCTTCAGTCTCATCTCTGGTGGTTTCTGCCCCACAGGTTCCACTTTCATTCTCAGCAGATTCCTCCTCTTCAGATTCTTCTCCAGCTGTTTCACCGTCTGCAGGCTCCTCAGTCTGAGATTTATCATCTTCTTTAAAATCTTCAACCACGCTGCTTTCTGCTATTTGGTCACATGGTTCTGTTTCACTTGCAGATGCATTTTCATCTGTAGCACTTTCTGCAGCTTCATCTTCTCCTGCAGCTTCTTCTTCTGCAGCTTCTTCTCCTGTAGCTTCACCTTCTCCTGTAGCTTCATCTTCTCCTGTAGCTTCATCTTCTCCTGTAGCTTCTTCTCCTGTAGCTTCTTCTTCTCCTGTAGCTTCTTCTCCTGTAGCTTCATCTTCTCCTGTAGCTTCTTCTCCTGTAGCTTCATCTTCTCCTGTAGCTTCTTCTCCTGTAGCTTCACCTTCTCCTGTAGCTTCATCTTCTCCTGTAGCTTCTTCTCCTGTAGCTTCTTCTTCTCCTGTAGCTTCTTCTCCTGTAGCTTCATCTTCTCCTGTAGCTTCTTCTCCTGTAGCTTCTTCTTCTCCTGTAGCTTCTTCTCCTGTAGCTTCATCTTCTCCTGTAGCTTCTTCTCCTGTAGCTTCATCTTCTCCTGTAGCTTCTTCTCCTGTAGCTTCACCTTCTCCTGTAGCTTCATCTTCTCCTGTAGCTTCTTCTCCTGTAGCTTCTTCTTCTCCTGTAGCTTCTTCTCCTGTAGCTTCATCTTCTCCTGTAGCTTCTTCTCCTGTAGCTTCATCTTCTCCTGTAGCTTCTTCTCCTGTAGCTTCATCTTCTCCTGTAGCTTCTTCTCCTGTAGCTTCACCTTCTCCTGTAGCTTCATCTTCTCCTGTAGCTTCTTCTCCTGTAGCTTCTTCTTCTCCTGTAGCTTCTTCTCCTGTAGCTTCATCTTCTCCTGTAGCTTCTTCTTCTGCAGCTTCTTCTCCTGTAGCTTCATCTTCTCCTGTAGTTTCACCTTCTACAGTTTCATCTTCTCCTGCAGTTTCATCTCCTCCTGTAGTTTCATCTCCTCCTGCAGTCTCCTCGATGTTTTCAGGTTTGGCTTCTGAATGTTCTGACTCGTCATCATTTGTAACCTGAGAGCGTTCCTCCTGTCCTGTGGTTTTATTTGTGTCTGAGGCATCATGTTCCTCCTCTGCTGCTTCAGAAGCTTCTTCTGACAGTTTGTCAGCTGTGCTATCAGACTCTTCTGCACTTTCATCGTTTGCAGAAGCTTCCACATCGTCAGCAGAATCATCCCCACTGCCAGCAGCAGTTTCTTCTGCATCTTCAGCGGTCCCTGTCTCCTCTTCTTGGTCAGATTCATGTTCACTTGTGGCTACCATCGTGGTTTCTTCTGCATCTTCAGCTGTGGCTGCTTCAGATGCACTTTCCTCCTCGGCCCCGGTTGTTTCTCCACCATCTTCAGCAGTGAAAGCGACCTCGTCGTCTGAATCCTTTGCACTGGAGGCTTCCACAGCTGCATCTCTGTCAGATTCGTGTCCGGTTGTAGCCGAAGCCTCGTCTGCAGCGCTGTGATCTTCATCTTTCTCCACAGTGGAAGCAGCCTGAACTTCACTGTCAGCAGTTCCTGTTTCCACAGACTCTTCATCAGATTCATGTTCACTCGTGGCTGCCATCGTGGTTTCTTCTGCATCTTCAGCTGTGGCTGCTTCAGAACCACCCTCTGTACCAGCTTCTTCTTCTACCTCCAGCTCATCTTCGGTTGTTGCTGCTTCGTCTGGTTCCTCTGATGATTCTTCTGCAGGAGTCCTCTCTTCATCAGATCCATCTTCACTTGTGGCTGCCACCGTAGCTTCTTCTGCATTGTCATCTTCTTCCTTAAGTTCATCAGCAGCAGCCTCCTGTTCTACCATCAGTTCATCTTCAGTCGGTGCAGCATCGCTGTCATCTGCAGTTTCTTCTTCATTTGGAGTTGCATCTTCTGCAGAATCAGCCGTCTCCGTTTCCACAGCTTCCTCATCCTTCTCAGACTCATGGTCAGTTGAAGTTGCCAAAACAGCGTCTTCTGCTGCAGGTTCATCTTCAGCTGTGGTGGCATCTAAATTATCTGCAGAATCGGTTTGACTGGCAGCTTTAGCCTCTTCATCATCAGCCCTTCCTGCCTCCTCTTCATCAGATTCATGTTCACCTTTGTCTGCTGTGATGTTCTCCACAGCTTCATCTTCATCCTCAGTTATGACAGCAGCCTGCTTTTCTATCACCAGCTCATCTTCAGTTGGTGCAGCATCGCTCTCATCTTCAGCTTCATCTTCATCTTCATCTTCATCTTCAGCTGTGGCTGCTTCAGAGGCTTCCACAGCCTCATCTTCTGCTGCAGGTTCATCCTTTGGCTCATCTTCTGTGACAGAAGCTTGTTTTTCTACAACCAGCTCATCTTCGGTTGTTGCTGCTTCGTCTGGTCCTTCTGATGATTCTTCTGCAGGAGTCTTCTCTTCATCAGTAGCTGCTTCCACAGCCTCATCTTCATCAGATCCATCTTCACTTGTGGCTGCTGTCGTGGCTCCTTTATTTTCATCTTCCTCTTTAAGTTCATCAGCAGCAGCCTCCTGTTCTACCATCAGTTCATCATCGCTCTCATCTGCAGCTTCATCTTCAGCTGTGGCCTGTTCAGAATCACCTTCTTTCAGGTCATCCTCAGTCATAACAGCAGCCTCTTTCTCTACCTCCAGCTCATCTTCAGTCGGTGTGGCTTCACCCTCGTCTGCAGTTTCATCTAAATCTTCTGCAGAATCATCTTCACTTACAGCAGCAACAGTTTCCTTTTCTAAAACCAGTTCATCTTCAGTCGGTTCTTTCACTGCATCTTCATTTGAGGCAGCAGCATCTTCATCTGCCCCGCTAGCACAAACACCTTCTTCTGCATCAACCATCTCATCTTCGGCAGTCTTCTCTTTTGACTCTTCTTCTCTCTCTACAGCAGTTTCAACTTCAGTTTCTGCAGCTACAGCCTCGTCTTTGTTAGCTTGATCTTCAGATGCCACATCTTCATTTTCAGCAGTTTCATCTTTTAACTCTTCTTCACTTGGAACAGAGATCTCACTGTCTACAGCAGTTCCATCTTCACCTTCTACAGCGTCCTCTTTTTCAGACTGATCTTCAGCTGCTACATCTTCATCTTCATCTCTGGTGGCTTCAGCAGCTTCTTTGGACTCTGTTTCAGTCGTGGCGTCTTCAGCTGGTTCCTTCAACATTTCCTCCTCCTCCGCCTCCTGCTTCGAGGACAACAGTCTCTTCTTCACCTTCAACCAGCCGTTCACTGCTGCTTCACATGTGGTTCTAGAAGCTGACGTTTCTGTTGCTTCTTCACTTGGGACCACAACATCTTCACCTTCTTCTTCTAGCGGTTTGTCCCCAGTGACAGACGCGTTAATCTCCTCAGTAATTTTAAGTTCGTCTTCAGTCGGGGAGGTTTCCTCGCTCTGTGTTTCTGCATTCTCATCTTCTTTGTTGCTGTCTACGGTGAAGTCTTCTCCTGTTTCTTCAGTCAGTTCTTTGATGGTTTCTGCTTCACTGCCTTCATCTTGTGCAGCACAAACATCTTCAGGTCGTCTGTGTTCCTTGTCTCCCTGCACTTCATTTAAAGCTTTATCGATGACCTCTTCCACCAGCATTTCTGCTGCTTCAGTCTCCTGGTCCTCTGCAGGGCGACATGAACACTCATCGATCTTCAGGTCTGCGACCACAGGACCAGCAGGTGAAGTGATGTTGGTCTTCAGACATGTTTCACAGGGACAGAACTCGTCGTTCTCGCTCCGCTGGTCGCTGTAGGACGTTCCTGTGGCTGAATCATCACTTTTCTCTGCATTAGAACCGATGGACTGTTTGACCATGATCTTCAGCCTCCTGCGCCGCTCTTCGCTCTGTGTGGTAGAAGCTCTGGACATGGCTTCTTTAGGAGGTCTTGGCAGACCTGCTCGACCTTGCATCTTCCTCAGCTCCCTGTCTATGCTGGTCTGGATTCTTCTGTGAACCTCAGCTCTGAGCTCACTGATCATCCCTTCCAGCTGCTCGTTGTCTCCAAGGTTCCAGCGCACTGTGAACTCCTTCATGGCGTTGATATAATGCGTCATGAACTGCTTTTCTATTTTGTTCAGTAAGGTTAGAACCCAGACTGGATCCGGATCCTGAGAGAGTGTTTTGGCGATCTGTGCTCTCTGGCTGAGCAGAAGACTTTCCCGTTCCTCCTGTCGTTCACCTTCGTCTGCAGGATTTTGGTCGCTGCTTTCGTTTCCGGAGCTCCTGCTGGAGGAGGGAGGACTTTCAGGCAGTTGTCTCGGACTGTCGTCGCCTGGACTTGTAGCGTCTGTTGCTGGATCTTCTTCAGTTTGATTGATTCCTTCTGCTTCTCTCTCAGAAGTCCACTGAGCTTCACCTTCACAGATGTTTTGCTGGCTTCCATCTGCACCAGGTTGAGATGCTTCTCTACCCTTCACTCCGTCGCTGCTGTTCCCAGATCCCGTTGAGCCGCTGTTGACGTCGACGCCGGAGGACGACGTGCGATTAAAGTCATCGTCCACATCTTTGTTCTTGGACACGTGTTGGTGCTCTGGAGGATCACACAGCCACAGAGACTGAAGGATGCCCATCAGCTCCTGGTACCTTTCATCCTTCTCAGTGGTGTTTTTAGGGTCGCGGTCGATGAGCTGCAGCTTCACCAGACAGTCCAGCAGCCCTCTGGCTGACGTGCTCAGCTTACGTCCGTACACCGGAGAAATCTCAGGTAGACTGTTGCACCTGTCCAGCTTGGGGTTCAGAAGCACTTTCATCACCTGTATGGAGGAGCTGAAGATCTTGGAGTCTCTCTGGTCAGAGTTTTCTTCAGTTGGAGCCTCAGTGCTTGTTGGACCATCGTCATTCGAGACGCTGTTCGTCACACCTCCTTCATTTGTGTCCTTTGAATTCTCAGCTGCACATTCTTCGTTGTTTTCTTTCTTCTCCACTCTGTTGCCGTCCTCTGGAGTCAGGACAGTTTTCTGACCCTCACAGCTTTCATTAAGATCCTCCACATCGTACATGTTTCCGTCCTCTGGTATTGTCTTCAGCCACTGATTCACCACCTCTGTCGGCGAAGCGTTGGGCAGACTGGACGGGACCAGATCAAAGTCATCTTTGCTATTTTCAGCATCTCCGTTTGCCATCTTCTGTTCGTCCACGCTGGGTTTGGACTCTCCAGGCGTCTCTTTAAGGTCAGAACTGGACAGAGTTTGAGACAGATCGGTTTCGTCTGACTCTGTATGAGAAGTGGCAGGATGCTCATTTTGTTTTGGTTGCTTTTCGCTCTGAGATGTTTCTGGAGACTTCGGTTTCTCAGTAACCTCAGCAGCTGTGTCTTCGGCGTCTATCTGAGAGTGACAGCTGTTCTCACCTTCACCTGCATTCACTGCAGAAACACCAGCTCTCTCCTCAGAACATACCTCAGCCTCCTCTTTGGTTTCCACATCTTCATCTGTTACTTTGGAGTTCTTGGTTTTGACGGACAGGCGTGAGCTCACAGATAAAGAACTCTTCTTCTCCTTAACCTCAGAGGACCTTTTTGAAGCCTTGGACTTTGAGGACATGGCTGTTGGTGTTCTGTCTTCACTCTCCTCCACCGTCACATCAGGAACTTCAGACCTGTGAGATCGGTTTGATTTGGCAGACACCGGACTTGAAGTTCTCTCTTCTGTTTCAGGAACATCGGAGACTTCTGATGTCTTTGGTCTCGCTGACTTGTTTGACCTTGCAGAAGAGGCACTTGATGCTCTCTCAGATGTGTCCTCAGGAGTTAATTTGTTTGATTTTGCTGATTTGGTGGACATGACGCTGTTTGCTCTGTCCTCTTCATCCAGTTCTGTCCTCTCAGCTGGAGTTCTTCCTGACACGTTGGACTTCAGAGTTCTTGCAGAGGTGTTGGACTTCCCTGACACAACGCTGGAGGTTCTCTCTGTTGGACCTTCAGCTGATCTGTGAGAAGCTTTGGATTTTGCAGACACTGATGTCACGTGTGATTTGGCAGAGGTGGAGCTCTCTGCTCTGTCCTCACCATCTTCTTCTGTGTTTCCATCAGCAGCATTGGCACCGTTTTCAGCAGAAACCGCCATAGTGTTTGACTTCTTTGATGTTTCAGATTTAACGGAGCTGTTACTGGGAGGATTGTCTTCTCTGGGTGCATTAGAGGCTTCAGACTTGCTAGATTTGACAGAAATATTTGACTGTGCAGTTTTGGTGGATCTGGCTGAAGCAGCTGACACAGCACTGGCTGGTCTTTGAACAGTTAGTTCTTCGTTCCCATTGTCGTCTTCTGAAGGAGCATCGTGTGTCTTCATGCTCCTCGATGATGCAGAAATGTGTGATTTGGCCGACATGTTGCTCGGTGGCCTTTCCTCCATTTCTTCTTCAGGATTTTCATCAGAAGCTTTAGAAATCCCTGTCAGTGCACTTGGCACTCGCTCTGCAGCTTCACTGTTCTTTGTAACTTCTTCAGCTGGAACATCTGATGCTTTGGACCGACTTGACTGGACAGAAGTTGCACTCTGAGCTCTCTCACTAGTTTTCACAGAAGCTTTAGATTTTCCTGATTTAGACGACAGAGCGTCTTCAGCAGCAACAGCAGAGGTTTGTGACTTGACAGATTTCGCAGAAACAGCTGACCGGACAGATGTGCAGCTCGCAGCGCCTTCCTCAGTCGGCTCATTTTCTTCTTCGGGACTCTCAAAGCTTCGTGCAGCTGAGAGGTCAGAACATTTGGACTTCTTGGATCTGGCAGAAATGTTTGACCTGTTGGTCTGTGTCGACAGTGAACTCACTCTGCCGTCGTTCTCTGGGTCAGGAAGTTCAGTGCTGTGTTCAGACGGGACGAAGGAAACTTTGGACTTCTTGGAAACATCTGATCTTACTGATTTTGCAGATTTGACTGACATGGTTGCAGCCCTCTCAGAATCAGGAGCTCCTTCTTCTGCAGCAGCCGACACCGTGGACCTTCTAGACTTTGCAGAAACAGAGGATTTTGCAGACATCACACTCGGCACTCTGTCCTGAGTTTCTTCCTCTTCATTTCTGTCCGAATCAGGAGAAACTCCAGAAACATTTGATCTTACAGAGGCTGTAGAAACGTGTGACTTTGGTCTGGTAATGTTTTCTCCAACTGGAACATCAGCTGAACATTTGGACCTGCTCGATGCTGCAGAAACATCTGATCTGACTGAGGAGACGGACATTGAACTTACTGACCTGCTTTCATTCTCCTCCTCTTCATTTGCATTTTCAACACTGAGGTCACAAGAAACCACTGAGGATTTAGATTTCTTTGATGCTGCTGAAGCACTTGTCGTTGCCGATTTTCCTGATCTGCCTGACAGATTACTGACAGCTCTGTCTTCAGTTTCTTTTCCACCAGGAAGGTCAGACCGAACTTCAGATACATGGGATTTGGTGGATTTGACTGATTTAGCTGACAGAGCGCTCGCTGTAGACTTTAGAGATGTTTCTGAAACACGGGACTGAACTGATTTAGCAGACAGAGCGCTTGGAGCTCTTTCTGGAGATTCTTCAGTTTCATCTCCTCCATCAGGAAGGTCAGACTGAACTTCAGAAACTTTCGTTTTTGCAGAAACATGTGATTTATCTGATTTAGCAGACAGAGCGCTCGCTGCTCGTTCTTCATTTTGCTCAGTGTCATTTTCTTCAGCTGGAACAGCAGCAGAACTTCTAGATTTATTTGATCGAGCAGAAACATGTGATTTAACTGACAGGACAGATGCTGAACTCTTTGCTCTTCCTTCAACTATTCTGTCCTCAGGATCTCCTGCTCCATCCTCCAGACAAACCTCAGGAACGGCTGATCTTTTAGATGATTTAGAAACATTGGACTTTGCAGATCTGACTGACAAACCACTTGGTGCTCTGTCTTTATGTTCTTCTCCTCCATCAGGAAGGTCAGAATGAACCTCAGAGACATTCGTCTTTGCAGAAACATGTGATTTAGCTGATTTGGCAGACAGAACGCTCGCTGCTCTGTTTGTAGACTTTAGAGATATTTCTGAAACATGGGACTGAACTGATTTAGCAGACAGAGCACTTGGTGCCCTTTCTGGAGTTTCTTCTGCACCTTCTCCTCCATCAGGAATATCTGCAGCTCCATCAGACTGAACTTCAGCATCATGACATTCTTCTGATTTAGCAGACAGAGCACTTGCTGCTCTCTCTGCAGATCTTCCAGAACCACGAGACTGAACTGATTTAACTGACAAGCTGCTCTGAGCTCTGTCTTCAGTTTGTTCTCCATCATTTCCCTCATTCAGAATCTCAGAACCTTCTTCAGAACGTTTGGACTTGCTTGATCTTGCAGAAACACCAGACTTCACTGAGACTGAGCTCGCTGCTCTCCCTTCAGAAACTTCAGAAACTTTCGTTTTTGCAGAAACATGTGATTTATCTGATTTAGCAGACAGAGCGCTCGCTGCTCGTTCTTCATTTTGCTCGGTGTCATTTTCTTCAGCTGGAACAGCAGCAGAACTTCTAGATTTATTTGATCGAGCAGAAACATGTGATTTAACTGACAGGACAGATGCTGAACTCTTTGCTCTTCCTTCAACTAGTCTGTCCTCAGGATCTCCTGCTCCATCCTCCAGACAAACCTCAGGAACGGCTGATCTTTTAGATGATTTAGAAACATTGGACTTTGCAGATCTGACTGACAAACCACTTGGTGCTCTGTCTTCAGGTTCTTCATGATCAGATGGATGTTCTTCTCCTTTTGATTTGGTAGATTTAGCAGAAACTGTTGACTTTGCAGTTCTAACAGACGTTGCACTCTGTGGTCTGTCTTCAGTTTCATCTCCTCCATCAGGAAGGTCAGACTGAACCTCAGAAACATGTGATTTAACTGACAGGACAGATGCTGAACTCTTTGCTCTTCCTTCAACTATTCTGTCCTCAGGATCTCCTCCTCCATCCTCCAGACAAACCTCAGGAACGGCGGATCTTTTAGATGATTTAGAAACATTGGACTTTGCAGATTTTCCTGATCTCACTGACAAACCACTTGGTGCTCTGTCTCTGGACTTTGTGGATGTTTCTGAAACATGAGACTGAACTGATTCAACAGACAAGCTGCTCAGTGCTCTCTCTTCAGTTTCATCTCCACCATCGGGAATCTCAGACTGAACTTCAGAAACATGTGATTTATCTGATTTAGCAGACAGAGCGCTCGCTGCTCGTTCTACATTTTGCTCGGTGTCATTTTCTTCAGCTGGAACAGCAGCAGAACTTCTAGATTTATTTGATCGAGCAGAAACATGTGATTTAACTGACAGGACAGATGCTGAACTCTTTGCTCTTCCTTCAATTATTCTCTCCTCAGGATCTCCTGCTCCATCCTCCAGACAAACCTCAGGAACGGCTGATCTTTTAGATGATTTAGAAACATTGGACTTTGCAGATCTGACTGACAAACCACTTGGTGCTCTGTCTTTATGTTCTTCTCCTCCATCAGGAAGGTCAGAATGAACCTCAGAGACATTCGTCTTTGCAGAAACATGTGATTTAGCTGATTTGGCAGACAGAACGCTCGCTGCTCTGTTTGTAGACTTTAGAGATATTTCTGAAACATGGGACTGAACTGATTTAGCAGACAGAGCACTTGGTGCCCTTTCTGGAGTTTCTTCTGCACCTTCTCCTCCATCAGGAATATCTGCAGCTCCATCAGACTGAACTTCAGCATCATGACATTCTTCTGATTTAGCAGACAGAGCACTTGCTGCTCTCTCTGCAGATCTTCCAGAACCACGAGACTGAACTGATTTAACTGACAAGCTGCTCTGAGCTCTGTCTTCAGTTTGTTCTCCATCATTTCCTTCATTCAGGATCTCAGAACCTTCTTCAGAACGTTTGGACTTGCTTGATCTTGCAGAAACACCAGACTTCACTGAGACTGAGCTCGCTGCTCTCCCTTCGGTCTCCCCTTCATTAAGAACCTCCTCAGAAGCTTCAGTGCAGCTCTCAGAAGGAACCGCAGAACCTCTGGATCTCACAGAGGCTCTGGAGCTGTTTGACTTTGAGGATTTCACAGATGCAGCTGACACGTTGCTTGGAGCTCGTTCTTCAGCGTCTCCTGCAGCTGAAACCCGGTTGGATCTGGTAGATCTATCAGAGCGAGCTGATTTCACCGACAGAGCGCTGGCTGCTCTCTCCTCCTCACAGTCTGATCTTGCTGAAGCGTTTGACTTGCTAGATCTGAGCTCATCGTCTCCTTCGACGTCCTCATCATGTTTGGGAGGATCTGGTGACGTTCTACTGGCTGCTGAGATGTTTGTTTTAGCAGATTTAGCCGACATAGTACTCAGCGCTCTCTCTGCAGGTCCTTCTTTAGGTTCTCCTGTGGACTGACGGGACCTTCTAGACGCTGCAGATGACTTAGATTCCGCTGATTTCTCTGATGTGACACTAGAGGCTCTTTCCTCACTTTGCTCTGCATCATCTCCATCCTCAGGAGCATCAGATACTTTAGATCTAGTAGATTTTGCAGAAACATTTGACTTTGCTGATTTTACCGACGTTGTGCTTCGTGGTCTGACTTCAGCTTCAGAGTTCACAGAGATGTCCACAGTTTCTCCAGCAGGAGGATCAGACCTCTTTGATTCTCCAGAACCGTGAGATGCAGCATCTTCTAAGTCTTCAGCGTTGACCTCACTCATCTCTTCACAGCCCTTTGATTTTCCAGATGCTGCAGAAACATTTGTTTTAGCAGATTCAGCAGACATTGCACTCTGTGTTCTCTGATTCTCCTCCGTTAACTCGACAGCAGGAGAAGGTGGGCTTTCTTCAGGTGGAGCTTCAGACGTTCTTGACTTTTTAGACTTTGAAGAAACGTTTGACTTCTCTGATGTTGTGCTTTGTGCTCTGGGTTCAGTCTGAGTTTCCTCAGTAGGGTTTGCTTCACAGGCGTTGGATGTTTCTGACATGGCACTGGGTGTCCTCTGCTCTGCTTCCTCAGCCGGTTCCTCGTCTTGGAGAGGAGAAGCTCCTGAGGTTTTAGATTTAGATGACATGGAACTTAACGCTCTTTCTGCCCTCTCTGATTTTACAGATGTCGAGGACTTCACAGACGTGCTGCTTCGTGGTCTTTCTTCAGCCTCTAAAGCTTCAGACGTGGATTCTGTGGAGGCATCTGAATGAGCTGGCATGGCACTTTTGTCCTCTTCGTCTTTGGCCGGTGTGTTTGAGCTGCAGGAGGCGTTTGATTTGACAGACATGGCACTTGATTGATCGCTTTGCATTTCACCTTCTTCTTCAGCTCGGCTCTTTGTTTCTCCTTCAGCTGCTGCACAGCGACAGGTGTGAGAAGACTTGGATCTTCTTGATTTGCCAGAGTGTCCTGAAGCATTGGAAGCTCTTTCTGCAGGGCTGGAGGATGAAAGCTGCTCAGGAGATCCAGTATTTACCTCTGCAGGGGCATCTTCTGGTTCAGTGTTCCGCGTAGATGTTTGTGGAACATCTTCGTCCTCGTCATTCTGCTCATCGCCTGAAGCTCGACTGCCAGATTCTGCTGGTTCTAATGTCTGAGCAGCATCCACATGGATGTTCTCTTTGGACTGAGGGGAGCAGGTCTGACTCCTGATGGTGCAGTACTCCACAGTCTCAGCCGTTTCTGTCTCCACCAGCTGTTCTGTCAGCCCCTCGGTGGATCCACGCGCCGTCTGCCTCTCCACCACCGTCTTCCTGGAGACCACGGTGTGTGAGGAGGCGCTGGAGCTGGAGGTCTGGATGCAGCGACTCGCTCCGTGGGTCCCAGGGACGTTCTTCCAGACGTCGTAGTCGTGGCAGCGGCTGCAGCAGCGAGGACAGCGAGGCTCCTCTGCAGCTCTGTGGCGTCGCCGACAGACCGACGCCTCGTCCTGCTCGGCGGCGGACATGTTGTCAGACTCGGAGCAGCTCCGGTCGCTCACCTGTGCAGAGCAGGTGTGACTGTGAAGCAGCTCACAGCTTCTTCCTGTGCTCTTCCTCACCTCAGTGGACCAGAGCAGAGTTTCATCGTTCTCCAGTCTGAAGCACACTTTCATCTGCATGGACAAACTGCCATCTTTATTAACACGAACACGCTTCTCGATGTCGTCTTCTCTCGTCCCGTCGCCGGTGGGAGGGCAGGAGTCCACGTTTTCTGGAGACTCGGTTCCATCCGGGGCTGATTTATCAGAAGATACCGACTGTCGGGTCGCTGTGCTGTCAGACGGCAGGTCTGGATGAGCGACGCTTTGCTTTGCAGCGACTTCTGGTTCAGACATAAAAAACAAACCTCACATTAGGACTGCTGAATGAATGTCTTTCTGTAATCATTTAATGCAGCAGACAAACAGCACAGGAAGCATTTCACCTTTCAATAACACCAATTATTTAGAATTAAATTCATATTTAATAGTAGATCTGTATACAGGTGTTCTGGTGTTTCTTTCATCAGGAGAAAAGTTCTCCATCAGCAGCTTCCAGGATGAGTCCATTTGCTGTGACTGCCTGAGGACATCTCCATGTTCTCACTGCTTTAAACTGGAGACGTTAGCGCTGACTGATTTACCTGAACGCTTACTGGGAGTCTGATCAAACAAAAACACAGAATCACTCAGAACAAACACCAGGACACACAAAACAGAGACAAAAAATGACACACAAACCACCAGAAGGAGGTCAGGACTGACTAAAAGAGGTGGATGGAGAAATGGATTCAAAACTAAGATACAACAGGAAAAACAATGAACAGACAGACAGTCACAGAACAGAACAGAACGACACGAACTGGGCTCAGACAGAACCAGTCTAATCCAAACTACCCGTTAAAGAAGCATTTAGTCCAAACTGATCAACTAAAACTGGATTAAACTTCACATCTGGATCATGTAGAACCAGCAGCTAACTGCTCTGTCTGGTTCCTCAGTAGTTCTGGTTCTGGATCATGTAGAACCAGCAGCTAACTGCTCTGTCTGGTTCCTCAGTAGTTCTGGTTCTGGATCATGTAGAACCAGCAGCTAACTGCTCTGTCTGGTTCCTCAGTAGTTCTGGTTCTGGATCATGTAGAACCAGCAGCTAACTGCTCTGTGTCTGGTTCCTCAGTAGTTCTGGTTCTGGATCATGTAGAACCAGCAGCTAACTGCTCTGTGTCTGGTTCCTCAGTAGTTCTGGTTCTGGATCATGTAGAACCAGCAGCTAACTGCTCTGTTTGGTTCCTCAGTAGTTCTGGTTCTGGATCATGTAGAACCAACAGCTAACTGCTCTGTGTCTGGTTCCTCAGTAGTTCTGGTTCTGGATCATCTAGAACCAGCAGCTAACTGCGCTGTTTGGTTCCTCAGTAGTTCTGGTTCTGGATCATGTAGAACCAGCAGCTAACTGCGCTGTTTGGTTCCTCAGTAGTTCTGGTTCTGGATCATGTAGAACCAGCAGCTAACTGCTCTGTTTGGTTCCTCAGTAGTTCTGGTTCTGGATCATGTAGAACCAGCAGCTAACTGCTCTGTTTGGTTCCTCAGTAGTTCTGGTTCTGGATCATGTAGAACCAGCAGCTAACTGCTCTGTGTCTGGTTCCTCAGTAGCTCTGGTTCTGGATCATGTAGAACCAGCAGCTAACTGTTCTGTTTGGTTCCTCAGTAGTTCTGGTTCTGGATCATGTAGAACCAGCAGCTAACTGTTCTGTTTGGTTCCTCAGTAGCTCTGGTTCTGGATCATGTAGAACCAGCAGCTAACTGCTCTGTTTGGTTCCTCAGTAGTTCTGGTTCTGGATCATGTAGAACCAGCAGCTAACTGCGCTGTTTGGTTCCTCAGTAGTTCTGGTTCTGGATCATGTAGAACCAGCAGCTAACTGCTCTGTGTCTGGTTCCTCAGTAGTTCTGGTTCTGGATCATGTAGAACCAGCAGCTAACTGCTCTGTGTCTGGTTCCTCAGTAGTTCTGGTTCTGGATCATGTAGAACCAGCAGCTAACTGCTCTGTTTGGTTCCTCAGTAGTTCTGGTTCTGGATCATGTAGAACCAGCAGCTAACTGCGCTGTTTGGTTCCTCAGTAGTTCTGGTTCTGGATCATGTAGAACCAGCAGCTAACTGCTCTGTGTCTGGTTCCTCAGTAGCTCTGGTTCTGGATCATGTAGAACCAGCAGCTAACTGCGCTGTTTGGTTCCTCAGTAGTTCTGGTTCTGGATCATGTAGAACCAGCAGCTAACTGTTCTGTTTGGTTCCTCAGTAGTTCTGGTTCTGGATCATGTAGAACCAGCAGCTAACTGCTCTGTGTTTGGTTCCTCAGTAGTTCTGGTTCTGGATCAGCAGCTGACAGACTTTATGAATCAGTTCTACCTTCGTGTCCTTCAGTGCAGCCGGAGGAACGAGACTTCAGCTTTGGAAGTTTGATGTCAGATGTTTTCCTAAAGTTTTCTGCGATGGAAGGATGAGAAGGTTCTGGTCCGACACAGACCAGAACACCGGGACAGTGCAGGAGGCTCTGAACGCTGTCCACCTGGAACAGAACCACGTCTGGTCACTGAACAGTTTATTCCTCTCATGGACAGGTTCATTCAGGAGGAAAGACTTCAGCCTCTGATCAAACTACAGTTTGTCACCAACGTTTTCCTTTACTCCTTTAGCGCTGGTGCACTGCTCTGTCTCACAAAAATCACACACATCTAATCTGTATATAAAGCACTGACAGAAGCAGATTATCTCCTGAATTAAACGTTTGTGACGTATGATGAACCTCTAACACAAAGAAAAGCTGCATTTCTGTTTGGTGTAAAGAATAAAAGATCTACCTGATGGAGGCTTACAACCAAAACATCACAAATAAATGTGGTATTTTCTGTCAGAATCCACAAATCTTTCAAATGTATTTTATTTACTAAATCATAGACCTTCAGCCTGGTGCAGCAGAAAATGGAGGAGAAGTCTCAAATATTTCATAAAAGGCTCGTATTTTAGCAGAAACTTTCCTGAACCAAAGAGTGAGTATAAACTAAGGTCTGGTCTCCTGGCCAACGTCCACCTCCTGATCTGGACTCCTTCAAACTAAAAGCATTTCCTCAGACGTCACGGTCGCACCTGTCGGGGAGGAACTGGACTAACGTGTGAATGAGAGCTCGGGTGGTGACGTTTGGGAGGCAGGGTTGCTGGTTAACCAGCTTCACACAGGAAACAAAGCCTGTTGTGCCTTTGGAGAACCGGAGGAAAGAGAAAAGGTTTTGGAAGAAGCTCAAAGTCCTCAGCAGGACATGAATCTGCAGCAGGAGCTTCACCCAGGAGACCAGCTTCAGTCTGTCTGGTTCAGTTTAAGGAAATATCACAGTTTGGGTTCAAAGTTTGAAGCTTCTCCCTTTTTTTTCTGGGTTACCGTGGTAACGAGTCACTCCCTGAACATGACAGTGATTCAGTAAAGCAGTAAAATAAATGGCAGAGATGGTTATTGAAGCAAACCAACAGAAGTTCTGCCTCCAACTGGTTCATCTTCTGCTGCTTTCTGCTCCACATGCAGATCAACCGACTGCTTCCCCACATGAATGTTCTGGTAAATTACAGTAAAACACTGGCAGCAGCAGGAACTTTACTTAAACAGTTAAATGGTACTGATTACTGTAAAATATGAGGTTTACTGTTAAATTCTGAGACCAGACCTTCCTACAATACCCGGTACTTATTACACCACTGTTCAAAGTCTGGGCTCATCCAGATAATTCCATGTTTTCATAAAACTCCCACTTTTATCCATGTGCTAACATAACTACAAGGGTTTTCTGATCATCAATGAGCCTTTCAGCACCATTAGCTAACACAATGTAGCATTAGAACACAGGAGATGTTCCTCTGTACCCCTATGGAGATATTCCATTAAAAATCAGCTGTTTACAGATAGAACAGTCATTTAGCACATTAACTATGTCTACACTGGATTTATGACTCATTTAATGGAATTAAGTGATTTTATTTCAACAATAAGGACATTTCTAAGTGAGCCTAAACTTTTGCACAATCGTGTAAATGTGTATAATGATTGAATATTAACTACAACTGTAGTTTATTTTATTCTGTTAAAATGTATAATCCATAAAGTGCAGACCATAAGTAACAGCGTCTCTAATATTTCTGACCCAGTTTCGTTAAATTACAGCTCATATTATTGAAAGGCAGCTATGTTTGACAGATTGTAGTCTGCTAAACACATTTTAGAACCCAAGGAAACGTCTTTAACGTTACATAAAATAAAAACGTCTCAGTGTAAAGTAAAAAACGCCTCAGCAGCTTAGTGAAGCTCTGTGTGAAAGCCTTTTAATTAGGTCACATCATCTGTTCTGGTTTTAGGCTCCAAAAGCTTCAGATTTTACAATTCTTAACTGTGTTTATAAAAACAGAACATTTCTGCATCTCTACAGTTATTTATTACAGTACAGTGCATATATCATTTTTTTAAATTGCAAGCAGCCAAGTTTTAAAACATTTCAGGCATTAGTGAGCTACTGCTGTCCTTGTATTGAACATTATTATTTATTATTAACCTTTACTTAACCAGGAGAAATCCCCCTGAGATTAAGAAGCTCTTTTGTAAAGGAGTCCTGAACAAGACAGGCAGCAGCGAACACAACACAGTTAAAATATTACACAGCTGAAACACAGACAGAGAACAAGCAAAGACAAAGAAGAAGATTAAATTTACAAGCAAGTTATGAAAAACTAGTGCATGTTGTGGAATCGGCCTCAAGAGTTTGGATTTTAAAGCGCACAATGAGACAAATGTGGTTAATTTCCAGTTTTTCTGCAGCTTATTTCATGGTAAAGGTGCAGAGTAAATAAAAGCCTTTTTACCCAGTTCAGTACAAGATACGGATGAAGAAACAATAAATGATCGTGGAAACAGAGGCAGTGAAGAGCAGTTAGAGAGCAGACATTAGGAAACAGATCTTCTTAATAAACAACAAAATGAAAAGCTGTGGATGAATATCTGAGGGTTAATTCTCCTTAACGGGGTCTCCTGAGCACAAAGACGGGTTTTAATCAAACCGTGACCAGATAAGATCCCTGATCCTGGATGATCTCTGGGAAACTTCAGCAGATGATGGAACATCATCACACCAGCTGATCACCAGAAACCAGTCGGACCAAAACATCCACATCAAAAGTCTCCATCCGCCTATGAAACTATGCTGCTTAACTGGATTTAAATCTGCTATAAATGCCACTATTTTACAGATATTTACTGAGTTCGACCTGTTTTATGATTTTTACAGTCAGACGGTATAAATCAGTGATAGAAACCAGAATCATCCTCATTTCTTGCTGCAAATGTTCAGGTTTAAAAATTATTTTCACTGATTCTCTTTATCATCCACACACATTTATTTTAATCTGCACTGTTAAAGCAGGAGCCCTTTAGTGGCAGTAACTCATCTTTAATCCTGTGTGTGTGTAGTTTGATGGTATACTTTCATTATTAAAGCAGTAAAATCTGAACACTGCTGCTCCTGTTTGTTTGCTTTTTGTTTCTCCTGACACTTTTAAAATGCTGTGAAAAGCTGCCGCCTGAAATATTGACTGTTCTGTTGATTTAGTTTGGCTCGTGTGCAGCCGGTTCTGATGACGGTGCAGCTTTTGGATTCCAGTAACGGCAGATGAATGGCTTCATCTGTGGTCACACGAAGCCCAGGTGAAGATAATTAATTACCGCCGTGGAAGACACATTTCTGAGACTCCTCCGGCATCAAAGCAGCAGAGTTTGACCTGCTTCTCCTCAAAAATAGCTCTGACTCGACCAAGATTAATGTGTTCAGGACAGAGATCCTCAATCTGAATGTATGTGAGGGAATATCCCCGTTTCAGTCCCTCAGCACAACCTCAAAGTGTTTATACGCTCCTGACTGGATCACAGCAAACTGCAGGCTTATATCTGCAGTTAAACCAGAGGTAGATCTGATTACAGCAGGTCATCTCTGCTTCTGAATGCTGATAAAGAAACTATTAAACACAAATTAAAGTCTGTGTTTGACTGTTTACAGACTGTAAACTTTACTGTCATAGAGAAACAGAAATATTCAAAGTAAACAAGCTGCAAAAATATTCAAACTGATAAATGGATTACCAGAATAGCTGGAGTCATTAAATTAAATTCCTGGTTTCAGTCACAATCCGTCCTGACATGGCTGAATGTGAAGTTGTGGATGTGACTGGTTGGCTGTCACTAGAGGCCTCTCTTTCACTCTCAGCAGCCGTGGAACAACAAACCGACCTGTTCAGAGCAGGCGTTAACCTCAAAACAGTGCATTCTTTTTTAGGTTAGTGTGTTGGTTTTATTAGACAGGTTAGTGGAGAGATAGACAGGAGAGAGAGGAAGACCTGCAGCAAAGAGCCAGGAGCTGGAATCAAACCCAGATAGCAATACCAGGAACTACAGGCCTGTTCATATGACTGTAGCCCTGTTTATACGACTGTAGCCCTGTTCATACGACTGTAGCTGTGTTCATATGACTGTAGCCCTGTTCATACGACTGTAGCCTTGTTCATACGACTGTAGCTGTGTTCATACGACTGTAGCCCTGTTTATGACTGTAGCCCTGTTTATATGACTGTAGCCGTGTTCATACGACTGTAGCTGTGTTCATACGACTGTAGCCCTGTTTATACGACTGTAGCCCTGTTCATACGACTGTAGCCCTGTTCATACGACTGTAGCCCTGTTTATACGACTGTAGCCCTGTTCATACGACTGTAGCTGTGTTCATATGACTGTAGCCCTGTTTATGACTGTAGCCCTGTTTATATGACTGTAGCCGTGTTCATACGACTGTAGCTGTGTTCATACGACTGTAGCCCTGTTTATACGACTGTAGCCCTGTTCATACGACTGTAGCCCTGTTCATACGACTGTAGCCCTGTTCATACGACTGTAGCCCTGTTTATGACTGTAGCCCTGTTCATACGACTGTAGCCCTGTTCATACGACTGTAGCCCTGTTCATACGACTGTAGCCCTGTTTATGACTGTAGCCCTGTTTATACGACTGTAGCCCTGTTCATACGACTGTAGCCCTGTTCATACGACTGTAGCCCTGTTCATACGACTGTAGCCCTGTTTATGACTGTAGCCCTGTTTATACGACTGTAGCCCTGTTCATACGACTGTAGCCCTGTTCATACGACTGTAGCCCTGTTCATACGACTGTAGCCCTGTTTATGACTGTAGCCCTCTTTATACGACTGTAGCCCTGTTCATACGACTGTAGCCCTGTTCATACGACTGTAGCCCTGTTCATACGACTGTAGCCCTGTTTATGACTGTAGCCCTGTTTATACGACTGTAGCCCTGTTCATACGACTGTAGCCCTGTTCATACGACTGTAGCCCTGTTTATGACTGTAGCCCTGTTCATACGACTGTAGCCCTGTTTATTCGACCGTAGCCCTGTTTATATGACTGTAGCCGTGTTCATACGACTGTAGCCCTGTTCATACGACCGTAGCCCTGTTTATACGACCGTAGCCCTGTTTATACGACTGTAGCCCTGTTCATACGACTGTAGCCCTGTTCATACGACCGTAGCCCTGTTTATACGACCGTAGCCCTGTTTATCCGACTGTAGCCCTGTTCATACGACTGTAGCCCTGTTCATACGACTGTAGCCCTGTTTTGACTGTAGCCCTGTTCATATGACTGTAGCCCTGATCATACGACTGTAGCCCTGTTTATACGACTGTAGCCCTGTTTATATGACTGTAGCCCTGTTTATACGACTGTAGCCCTGTTCATACGACTGTAGCCCTGATCATACGACTGTAGCCCTGTTCATACGACTGTAGCCCTGTTTATGACTGTAGCCCTGTTCATACGACTGTAGCCCTGTTCATACGACTGTAGCCCTGTTTATACGACTCTAGCCCTGTTCATACGACTGTAGCCGTGTTCATACGACTGTAGCCCTGTTCATACGACTGTAGCCCTGTTTATGACTGTAGCCCTGTTTATGACTGTAGCCCTGTTTATGACTGTAGCCCTGTTCATGACTGTAGCCCTGTTTATGACTGTAGCCCTGTTCATGACTGTAGCCCTGTTCATACGACTGTAGCCCTGTTTATACGACTGTAGCCCTGTTCATACGACTGTAGCCCTGTTCATATGACTGTAGCCCTGTTCATGACTGTAGCCCTGTTTATGACTGTAGCCCTGTTTATGACTGTAGCCCTGTTCATGACTGTAGCCCTGTTTATGACTGTAGCCCTGTTTATGACTGTAGCCCTGTTCATGACTGTAGCCCTGTTCATACGACTGTAGCCCTGTTCATACGACTGTAGCCCTGTTCATACGACTGTAGCCCTGTTTATGACTGTAGCCCTGTTTATGACTGTAGCCCTGTTCATGACTCCAGCCCTGTTCATACGACTGTAGTCCTGTTCATACGACTGTAGCCCTGTTTATGACTGTAGCCCTGTTTATCCGACTGTAGCCCTGTTCATACGACTCTAGCCCTGTTCATTTGACTGTAGCCCTGTTTATGACTGTAGCCCTGTTTATACGACTGTAGCCCTGTTTATACGACTGTAGCCCCTCTTTATTGGTCGCCACTCATTGTGCTGTTCACCCGGAAATACTAGATGTTGAACAGATGAACACAGTAAGAGCCCCTGAGCTCACAGAGGACCCTAAAGGCGTCGTGTCCAGGTGTGTAGAGCTCACCTTGCGGCCCTCCACGGTGTACAGCTTCCTGATGTGGTACTGCATCAGCTCAGAGACCTCCTCTAAGAACAGCCCAAAGCTGCGTAGACTCCTGCGGTGCAGAACGATGGTCTTCCTCAGCGAGGGGTCGCTGTTCTTCACCAGCACCACTCTCTTGTTGTACCTGTGGTGGTCCAGAGGGGGGTCCTGTGGCCGGCAGTGGTGGGGCTGGTGGTGGTGGTAGGCTGTGTGGTAGTACTGAGAGTCTGCTGCCTGTCTGCACTCAGAGCACATGTAGCACTCTGGTTCATGGTGGGCCACCAGGCCATGCTGGTGGATCCGGGGCAGTCGGGGGGACTGGTGCTTGTAGGGGACGGAGGACCGGTGGGAGTCGCCTCCAATGGTGCTAAAGCACTGGAAGCTGCGTCTGTGAGAGGACATGTTGAAGCTGCAGTCTCAGATGAGCTTCAGACAGACACCTGGATTCTCCTGAGCTGCCTAGAAGAAGGTCCTGCACAGAACATGACTCCCACCACCCGCACTCTGAAACAGAAAGAACACAGCATGGTTCATGTAAAGTCCTGCAGCTCTGTGGATCCAGAACATCATGAAGAAGGAGAGAACTCAGAGACTCTGTTAGAATGATGGAAACCGGGAGAAAAGAAACAGCAAAGTTTGGGTTTTTACAGAATCTGATAAGTGTAGGTAGTTACTTTTTAACGTAGAATAAAATGATTTTGATGAAATATCTTGATTTTAAGCTCAGATTTGGTTAATCTTCCTGATAGAACGGCATGTCACAGACAAGGACTTGCAGGATGAAAGCTGGAAATCTGTTAATTCTTTTTGTTTTTACTGGTTCTGGCTAATAAATAGCATTATTTGAGGGAACAGAACTTTCAAGATGATGCATCAATGAATGTCTGGCTCATAAATTATGTCATTCTGGTGATTTTTAGAAGACTACATGTCTTTCAAACCGACTAGTGGATTTATGGGGTTCAGAAGGTTACAAAGCAAAATCATCTTTGTCATTAATATTTCACTGAGCAGGGCTGCACAGTGGTCTAGTGGTTAGCACTTTGGCCTTGCAGTAAGAAGATCCCCGGTTCAAATCCCGGCCTGGGATCTTTCTGCATGGAGTCTGCATGTTCTCCCTGTGCATGCGTGGGTTTTCTCCGGGTACTCCGGCTTCCTCCCACAGTCCAAAAACATGCTGAGGTTAATTGGTTACTCTAAATTGTCCGTAGGTGTGAATGTGAGTGTGATTGTGTGTCTGTATATGTAGCCCTGTGACAGACTGGTGACCTGTCCAGGGTGTCCCCTGCCTTCACCAGAGTCAGCTGGGATAGACTCCAGCACCCCCCATGACCCTAGTGAGGATAAAGTGGTGTGTAGAGGATGGATGGATGGATGGATGGATGGATGGATGGATGGATTTCACTGAGCCAAAGTGAAAATCAGCGCTTTACTAAAATAATATCACTTTATGTTATTAATAAATTATCACCGTCTTTGTGACTGACGTGATAGAAAGCTGCACCACACAGTTTTCTTCACATGATAACTATATTTTCTGTCTTTCTGTGAAATAGAAATATATATTAATTCAGGAAATATTCAGTTAATTTCAGCAACTTAATTTCTGAACATGTCTGTTTCTAGATCAAATATATTTATATCCAATATCAGAATAACCCCAACAGCACAGGGGGTTTACTGCCTGTAAGTCTGTTTGTTTTTCCTTTATGCTGAGACAACAGATAAAAATTAGCCTTGTGCTAAATCCGGCTTATTTACTGCAACCTTGAGTAAATTTCTGAGATCGTAGGTTCATTAATATGTACTGTCCCGTCCTATTAAAGAAAGACATAAAGACATATCCAGACCAAAGGAACTGCAAAGGTTGTGATAAATGAAAATGTGTCACAGTATTATAATTTAAAGTGTGTGGTGTTGCAGAGATCCCTAAAAATCACTTTTTGCAGGATTCTGTATTCCAGACTGCAGCAGAACTCACATCATCATTTTCATGTTTGTTTTAGTGCAAAAGAAATCTGAAAATAAAGACTATTCCCACTAAAACTGACTCATATCCAAGTCAAATCAGAACGAGACTTTATGTGGCCCCAGTTGGAGGTAAAAGCAAAAGAAACAGACGTGACGGAGCTCTTGGTTTCTTTCCATTTTATCCTCAGACAGCCTGCAGGAACACCATCAGCCTCCAGTTTGGTCCTCTTTAAGCACTGCTTCGTAACAGAGCGTGGTTCCTCAGCTGTTCTCTGAAGGACTTAAGTCTAAATTAGAACCAAACATGGCTGATGAGCGCTGACATAAGGCTGCTCAGAAAAGACAATCCGTACACAGACACCTGTAAGTCTGCAGGTTTAATCACTATAAGGCCCTTCTACATTTAACTTTACTGGCTTCTTTTTCAGTCTGTTTCTGCGCTGTTCCAAGAAGCTCCTATAGCTGAAGATTTACTGGAAACCCACCAACCTGGAGGGCTGCAGATCTGAGCAGATGGTAGCTCTGGACACAGAAACACCTTTACCTGCATGTACAGCGGGGGTTTACTGTGGTCAGTGCAGCTGAACCAAACTCAGAGAGGATTTGTTCTCACAGTGGGACTGCCGTGACGCTGCCGTGACACGCGAACACGCAGCTGAAGATCAAAGAGTAAATGGAGGCAGGGATAACGAGGATACAGCCACAAATACATCCTCCAAGTGACTTTAAATAACAAGCTTAAGACCGAGTGAGCAGTGGAAGTGGACATTACCTCAGCGATTTTCACTGACGAAAATACATCCTCAGGCAGCTTCTCCTGCAATTAAAACACAGGGATTACTTAGAAACCTCTGCAATAAGCACAATGCATTCTTACCGGGACTATACTGGAGGTAAACACGCCTCATTGTTGCCTGATGGAAAGCGATGCAAGCCCACTATGAAATGCAAATAAAAACGCTGCACATTCTGGAAGCGGTAAAATAGGCTAAGCTTGACTGACACCTATAAAGGGCAGGTTTGGCTGTTGTCCTTGTTCTTGTATTAGCAGCGCTGTAAGGAAAACAGCCAGTGTTCCTGCAGCTCAACAGCCTGGCAGAGCAGAGAAAAGTCATTTATCGCTGTAAATACTCTGACATGTCGCGCTGCCAAGTCTTTAACCAACCTACAATCATTTATAGCCTGCAAACGCTTTCCATTGTCTTCAATACTAGTTGAGTAGAAAAGGTGATTCTGTGCTCATAATCCAGGATTAGGAAGGTAAATTCTATTTCAGTGAATTTATATCAGAGTCTTGAATGCATTCTTTGTAAAATATGTTTTAGGATCAATCATATCATGCACGGCCTACAGGAGAAAAGCACATTACTGAATGTCTGATGCTGAATTCTGACATTTTCCACGTTTTTTATGAACTCAGGAATAAGACAAAGCTTAAAATCAGAAACAACCACAACAGTATAGTTTTAGAGCTGCTCTGCTGCAGGATGCAAACACTACAGGTATAATCATTAGTGCTAGGTGGTTAAGGCAGGCAGTAAACGGTCATTTTAAGATAAATATGTGTATGTAACTCACTGTACTGTAGTGTTTGCAGAAAGCACAGATTTATAAGAATAATTATTCTGCAAATTAGCTGCTGCTAAACAAACACACAGCAGGTTTCAACTCACTGGATTAAAATAAAGGACTTCTGAATTCAGCAGGACAAGCTAGCATCTGATCTGGGATAAAGAGGATCTCAGAGGCTTCCAAACAGTCTAAACAAGGAAGATAAAAGTTGCATCCTGCAGACCGGCCTGCAGGAGTCCTCCAGGACTGAACAACATCAGCAAAATTTCTGTCATATTTCAAATAGATTTGAAGTCCTGCTTCTGTCCCATAATTTTAAAACAAGATGGAGAAACAACACATGAGATTCTAGAACACCATGACTGAGTCAGAGGATGACAGTAAAGCTCTGACTCACTGCATAATGTACAGGACCTTCATGGTTCATTTACTGCATTGATTACAATCATGATTTCAGTTGATTGTTAAATCCTGGAGTTCAACACTGATTCATGCATCATTTCTCTGCAACTAACCAACCAGATTCAAACGTGAACTTCATTTGATTTTCTGTAAGTGAAACATATTTTCATGTCACTGTTTCAGCAGGTTAAATGTACAGTATAATTATAAGTTTACATTCAGAAGGTTACTCACCTGATCCACAATCATGATCCCGACAATTTAAAAAACTACACAAAATATTCCCGGAGCTGTAAAGTCCCAGAGAGCAGCTGCAGAGAAACCTCCTGAGCTTCTGCAGCAGCGGCCTACCTGCTAATCACATGCATGGACGCTAAGGATAGCAAGAAAAGCCTCGCTAATCACTCTGAGATTGGACTGAAATCTGCTGAGGCTTTGGACACATGACTTGGACTTCACTGTTACATAAAGGGAGTTAAAATGTCTTCAGAGAGCAGCAGACAACCTGTGACTAAGCACAATACGCCCCTCAGTTCTGTGAGTCAGAGGACACAGACCTGCTGGATACCTATCTGGATTACACCTGAACACCTTACCTGTTACACCTGAACACCTTACCTGTTACACCTGAACACCTGAACACATTACATGTTACACCTGAACACCTTACCTGTTACACCTGAACACCTGAACACCTTACATGTTACACCTGAACACCTTACCTGTTACACCTGAACACCTGAACACATTACATGTTACACCTGAACACATTACATGTTACACCTGAACACCTTACCTGTTACACCTGAACACCTGAACACATTACATGTTACACCTGAACACCTTACCTGTTACACCTGAACACCTGAACACCTTACATGTTACACCTGAACACCTTACCTGTTACACCTGAACACATTACATGTTACACCTGAACACCTTACATGTTACACCTGAACACCTGAACACATTACATGTTACACCTGAACACCTTACCTGTTACACCTGAACACCTGAACACATTACATGTTACACCTGAACACCTTACCTGTTACACTTGAACACCTGAACACTTTACATGTTACACCTTAACACCTTACCTGTTACACCTGAACACCTGAACACATTACATGTTACACCTGAACACCTTACCTGTTACACTTGAACACCTGAACACTTTACATGTTACACCTTAACACCTTACCTGTTACACCTGAACACCTGAACACATTACATGTTACACCTGAACACCTTACCTGTTACACCTGAACACCTGAACACTTTACATGTTACACCTTAACACCTTACCTGTTACACCTGAACACCTGAACACATTACATGTTACACCTGAACACCTTACCTGTTACACCTGAACACCTTACATGTTACACCTGAACACCTGAACACATTACATGTTACACCTGACCACCTTACCTGTTACACCTGAACACCTTACATGTTACACCTGAACACCTGAACACCTTACATGTTACACCTGAACACCTTACATGTTACACCTGAACACCTTACATGTTACACCTGAATACGTTACATGTTACACCTGAACACCTTACCTGTTACACCTGAACACCTTACATGTTACACCTGAACACTTTACATGTTACACCTGAACACCTTACATGTTACACCTGAACACCTTACCTGTTACACCTGAACACCTTACATGTTACACCTGAACACTTTACATGTTACACCTGAACACCTTACATGTAACACCTGAACACCTGAACACTTTACATGTTACACCTGAACACATTACATGTTACACCTGAACACCTTACATGTTACACCTGAACACCTTACCTGTTACACCTGAACACATTACATGTTACACCTGAACACCTTACATGTTACACCTGAACACCTTACATGTTACACCTGAACACCTTACCTGTTACACCTGAACACATTACATGTTACACCTGAACACCTTACATGTTACACCTGAACACCTTACCTGTTACACCTGAACACCTTACCTGTTACACCTGAACACCTGAACACTTTACATGTTACACCTGAACACCTTACCTGTTACACCTGAACACCTGAACACTTTACATGTTACACCTGAACACATTACATGTTACACCTGAACACCTTACATGTTACACCTGAACACCTGAACACCTTACATGTTACACCTGAACACCTTACCTGTTACACCTGAACACCTTACCTGTTACACCTGAACACCTTACATGTTACACCTGAACACCTTACCTGTTACACCTGAACACCTGAACACATTACATGTTACACCTGAACACCTTACCTGTTACACCTGAACACCTTACATGTTACACCTGAACACTTTACATGTTACACCTGAACACCTTACCTGTTACACCTGAACACCTGAACACATTACATGTTACACCTGACCACCTTACCTGTTACATCTGAACACCTTACATGTTACACCTGAACACCTGAACACCTTACATGTTACACCTGAACACCTTACATGTTACACCTGAACACCTTACATGTTACACCTGAATACGTTACATGTTACACCTGAACACCTTACATGTTACACCTGAACACCTTACCTGTTACACCTGAACACATTACCTGTTACACCTGAACACATTACATGTTACACCTGAACACCTTACATGTTACACCTGAACATCTTACCTGTTACACCTGAACACCTTAGATGTTACACCTGAATACGTTACATGTTACACCTGAACACCTTACCTGTTACACCTGAACACCTTACCTGTTACACCTGAATACGTTACATGTTACACCTGAATACGTTACATGTTACACCTGGACACTTTGCTCTGTAAATAAAATGTATTGTTATTATTAATATTGTTAGGGATGTCAAAAAAGTCTTTATAATAGCAGTAAAATCACAGTGGTTGTGTTTATCTTTGCTTCCTTCAAGCTGTTTTTCAGCTTCACATAATAAAACCAGCTCCAGTATTTCCATTTTATGCACCTTTTTGCTCCATGACATTTATTTTAACACATTTATACGATGCAGATTTGACACAGTGGACAAAGAAAGAAGCTTTGAAAATAAAACTTGTAATTATAGACTATTATCTATATCGGTATTTTTAGTGAAATATTTTTTCTAAATTTTTAATATTGTTGTACATTTATATATTTAAAACATTTTGTAATTTTTATTGGTTTTACTGAGATTTTTCTTTCAAAACACATTTTTTTTTTTTTTTTTTAAATATTTCATGGTAAGACAACCAGCTGTTCAGACTGAGACTCCTGGATGGATTTAAACTGATCTGGAGTCAGTTTGTTCCAGAACTCAGATGTTTGTCCTCCTAAATGTCATGGTTCTATCTGCTGGACTGAAGAAGTTCTGAAAAAGTCCATTAAGAAGTGATAAATCTGGAGATATTCCCAGTATGAAGGTAGAACCCTGACCATTAATAAGACTCCTGTTGATAACAGATCAGCTGGGATTGGGGGCTCTGATTGATTATTGATTGATTGATCCCAGTGGGAGCAGTGGAGCTGCTTTAAACACTCAGGCGGGGTCAGGTCAGAGCTTCCAGTAAACACGGGGGGGGGGTTCTGTTATCAGAGGCAGCATGACCCCATCCCCACAGAGTGCTGAGTCACTGCTCCCACTCCCACAGACTCACTGCTTCCTGCACCATCTGTGCTGGGCGTAAGGAGCTGGTGGGTCATGGAGGGTGGAGCAGGGTCGAGGTGGACGGGTTGAGCCTGACTCAGAGCGGGACGACACAAAGACCCCCCAGCTGGGGGATGAAGGAGTGAGTCAGCAGACCGAGGGTTTCCTCCTCCGTGTGACTCAGAAGCAGAGATGATTTATCCTTTAATTAAAAGTCTGAGGCACAGGAGGATAAATCAGCAGCTCCTCCACCTGCTGCAGATTAAACAGTGAAGAGATTCCTGAGGACCTTCGTGTCCGATGCTCTGGATGCCGGTCGGATCACGGTGACAGCAGGACGTCCATCAGGAGCTAATCGTCACACGTGTGCCCTGATGCTCGGCTTAGCCCCCCCCACCCGCCTACTGCAGTCTAATTATCAGGCTAATGAACGTGCTGCAGGACTCCTGACAGAGCCGGGAATAACGGGCAAAGGTGAGGCCTGGACGTTTAAAACCAAGCTGAAGGTTGACTGTAAGCTGTGATAAATACTTTCACTAACAGGAGCTCTAACAAACACTGACACGGTGGGGAAGCACAGACTCTCCTTCTACAAACACACTCTTAAATCTTCTCCTTTTCCTGTCAGCTTCTCCCTTCAGCCAATCATCTGCTTCCATCTAACCCTGTCCTCTGCATCCTCGTCTCTCACAGCTAACTTTACGTCCTCCTCATCAGGACAGTCAAACAAAACCGGGCCTCCAGAGGGTCCAAAACTGGACCTCAAAGAGTAAAAATTACAGAGAAGACATTAACTGCAGGTTGTAAATGTAAAATAGTTTTGAGGGAATAAGTTGTTTTGATCATAAAGTAAAACACCACAGTATTGTTCCTTTGTTATTTTGTGCCTCGTTTTTGTAATATTTTGTCTGTTTTTTGTTGCTTTTTTAATCTGACTTATCAGATCTCAGGTTTTTGTTTTTTTTCCTAATTCTTGTCATTTTGTTTCCTTTTAGTCTCACTTGTGTTTTCTTTTCTTATTTTTGTCATTTTGTGTGTTGCTTTATTTGTTGCTTTTGTCGTTTTGTGTCTTTTTTGTCTCACTTGTGTCATTTGTCCATTTTTTGTTGCTTTGTCTTGTTTTGTCGTTTTTTTCTTTTCATTTCTACTTTAAAATAACACAAATGAGTGCTCATGTAGAGAGATAAAAGCTCATTTGTAAACGTGAACATAAACACATTAAACACTTATCTTACCACAGACAGTCAGCAGGAAAAGCTTCACGCTGATGTTGAGTCAGAAATGTGACCTGCTGCCTTTCCCCTTAAAGTGCTATATTTACACGGCTTAAACTAAATAAAACACCGTAAATACATTTTGGAAAACCAAGAGAAGCTAAAAGTAGCAGGTTTAATGTGTATGATAAAGAAGCTGAGCCAGTCCAGTGACAGTCCAGTCAGGCTTTACTTCTGCTCACCTGAACAGGTCACACTGAGGATCAGGAGGACGGATGCAGGCAGCAGAACCAGGACAGGAGACTGCACACTGTGGACAAATCCTAGAGAGAAAACAGCACCTCTCATTTACATGTTTAATTACAGCCATGGTTCAGTTTCACAAATGACACGGTGGAACAGGCTGATGCGACTGATATTAAGACACATTCGGGTCATTCTGTATGAAATCAACCAATTCTAAGAAAACTTCCCACCTGACCCTCTCAGATTTTGCTAAGTTTTTACATACATTTAGTACATTATGTATGATGGGAAAATCCAAAATTTGAATGCTTTATTGTCATTAGTTTCAAAGTTATGGCCATTTGAAGTAGGTAGGGGGTACCCTATTATTGCAGCCAAAATTAAGACTTGGAATTTTCGACCATTTTCAGACTTCTATAACTTCTGAACAACAAAAGATAGAGATCTGACATTTTCAGAATCATTTCACAGTGACCTATAGTCCTCAGAAATGTGAAAAATATTTACTTTATATTTATAATTGCATGTTACAGAGAATGACAAATTTGCGATTTTATCCATCGTGAACTTCTAAACTGCTACATTTGTCCACCCATTACACAAAAACTAATCATCATATCCATTAGAGATTTTATGTGGTATCATTTGGCTATCTAAGGACTGGATCTGTGTAAAATGAAAGTGCTATGGTATGTAATGCATGAAATATGAACAGCTAAAAATCACAAATATCTGTCCGACCTTCGGATTCAAAGGTCAATATCAGCATGTGGGATAGGTGGTATGAAAAAATAAAAGACATCATGTGAAATTACAGGAATCTCCCTAAATTTTGACACCAAGCACAACTTGCTTCTATAAACCGTTTTATGTATAATGTTGACCTTTGAATCCGAACATATTTTTCCACCACCACCTCAGAAACACTGTGAGCTACACAGGAACAGCTAAAGCTACCTAGCTGTCAAGCTAACGAAGAAGAAGACGGAGAAGCTTTTATTTGTCGACATTCTACAGCACTGTGAAATGTTGTTTTCACATATGTCAGTTTGGGTCAGAACGCAGGGTCAGACATGGTCCAGAACCCCTGGAGCGGGACGGGTTTACGGGCTGAAGGTCCCACAGTGGCAGCATCAGGGTTTGATCTTTACCTTCTGATCAGAACCACTAAACCAGCTACAGGGATCAACACACGGCTGTTGTATGTATATTTATCAGCCACTACTGCTCACAGTTATCAGTAATCATTGTGCTCTGTTAGAGTTAGGAGAATCACCATATTTTACCTCACGTTTAGCAAACTGCTCCATTTTGTCTCCCTCTGGTCATCTCAAAATGGCGAAAAGGCACGGTGTTTAAATCTGCTTCAAATATATCCTAGCAGGAGAACAGTCATCTAATAATAAGCTTGAAAGAAATTTAGTTCATTTTGACCATATATTAATTAGTTACCTGTAAAATAGCGGAGGTTTTGGGCATTTTGAGAAGGAATCAGATGAATTAAGATGGAGGGACCTTCACTACCGGTACCATTAAAGACTGCGGTTTGAGACACAAGTCCCGCCTTTAGCCCCTAACAGCCAATGACCTGCCTCGTTGTAGATTAAGCGGGAAATGTTCAGCCAATTATCTTATAGCAGCCGAACCGGGAAACATCCGACCAATCGTGTTGTTGCTGTGATTGGAGTGCGGTGTGGTGAAGAACGTGTGAAGAAAAACACTTTTAACCTGAGTTTGGACCAAAGTCACTGAACTGTCAGTTATCAGATTTAACCAGTGATTCTGTTCATTCAGTTTTATGTTCTGGTGACCATTAAAGGGATTTTAGTGGCCCTCATGGTTATTATACACATGTTTAAATCTTATATTATCTTATATCTTATCTTCTGTATATTATCTCACATTGATGTGCTTATGTGTTGTTTCATGTAGAGTTTGTTGTTGTGATGCTTTATTGTCCAGGAGTAAATAATAATAAAGTATAAAAAAGTAAAAAATAAAAAGTAAAAAATGGGCAACTCAAAGTATTTCTTACTTTATTTTTTCCTTTAGATGATTATGGCAGTCGCTGTCTGTAATTATTCTACTTTACTGAATTTTTTCTCTTTTAACCTCTAGCAAAGAGGACCCTTCAGAGTACCTTTAAGTCTTTGTTTTTGCAGAGTTTTATCAGGAAATCTTATTTCGTTGTAAATACGTTCCCTGAATGTTAGTACACAGGTAACAGGTATTTCTCCTCTTGTCAGAACAGCCAGGTCCTAGACTGGCAAAACAACATTTCTGTCAGAAGTGGGATTCGAACCCACGCCTCCAGAGGAGACTGCGACCTGAACGCAGCGCCGTAGACCGCTCGGCCATCCTGACAGACAGCAATAGCGGTCGAAATTACTGTTCAAATACCGTAGTTAGGACTCATGTATATTACTATATAAAGATCATTGGTGCTCATAATGAAATATCTACAGGAATCTGACACACAATAAATATGATGTGCGGACATAAGACATATATAACATGTGAGTGAGGAGATAAACAATCGTAACGGCACTTGGAAGATACTGAAGGCCTGAAGGCAACATGAAGTCTTCCACACTGAATAATTTATATTAAAAAATCAAAATGATTTCAAATAGAAAAATAAAATAGGAAGCAAAATGAGCAAGATTTAATTTTTTGTTTTTTTAAAAAAAAAAGTTTAAATTTTTATCAGATTTGTTAATTTTTAACATGTATTATTATTATTATTATTTCTTTACATATTGTTATTAATTATATATAAAAAATATAAATTTTTGTGTTTGAGTATTTTTATCATTTTTATCATTTTATTTTCATTATTTATTTACGTCCATCTTAATAAATGTAAAAAAACAAATTCAGTTACTATGAATTTGATTCCAATAAAATACTTTGTTGATAGATTATAGATCATATCGAGTGTCAGTTAAGTTTTTATAAAGTCTTGTATATTTATTTATAGATCTCATTTTGTGTGTTATTTTTGCATTAGTCATTAAAATAATTTCACAGTGTGTTTTTGTACATTTATTGATTTTTCTGCATATTTTAAAAATGCAGGAACGTCTTTGTGTGCAGCTAAACGCTCAGGGCATAATTAAACCCAAAATGAACTATGATTCATGATGAAGATGATTTTATCCGTCATTAATGTTTAATTTATGTGTTTTTGGGGCAGTTTTTCCTCAGAATTATTACCCTCCATAAGCAGAAGCTGACCAGTCTATAAATTACAGAAGTTTTCCAATAAGGTCACGGCTGGAGGCTAATTAAGGGTTTTTTTCTCAGCTCCAAACATCCTGGGAAATGTGCCCTCTGAAAGTGCAAACGGTGTGATATTCTGCAGTGGAGAAGAAGGAGAAGAAGTTAAAAATACTCGATGTAAGTTCAGAGATGCTTCCTGTGTTTGTTGTGGAGATGAAGCAGTTTGGGTTGAGATCTTTCTGATGTCTGTTCTGATGAAGGGTTCTCTCTCAGTGTTAAAGGTTTGCAGGGAACCGTCCAACCTTTGGTCCAACTTTATAATCCAAGAGTCAACAGTTTGCATCCATCTTCTTAAGTTCTGAAAACTTCCAACAGAAATATGTTTATCCAACAAACTGCATTAAGTTAAAGTTATTGACTTCTCCTCTGCAATGAAAGTTCATTTAAATATTTAATGATTAGTAGCAGAAACACAAGTTCTTTCGTTGGTTAAAAACTGACGAGGTTCCAACCAGGACTGGTTTTCTTGTATATCTACAGATTTCATTCTTTCGTCATTATGAACATAAGTTTTTAGTAGACAAACATTAATAAAAAGTTGTTCCACTCAGATTTACTTCAGCAGTTTTAGAATTTGCACATTTTAGTAAAGAACAGTAAAAAAAACAAGACAACTAGAACCTTTTTTAAAGTTTGAACTGCAGCCGTGTCTTTGAACACAATATTTAAACCTTTAAAACAACAAACTTGAGTTTTTATCACAGATCACACTGAGTTGATCCTGTCATTATGATGTTAAAGATGTTTGAGGTTTTATTCATCAGAGAGCCGGTCTAACAGGTCATACGTGGTCTACAGGTCATACATGGTCTAACAGGTCATACGTGGTCTACAGGTCATACATGGTCTAACAGGTCATACGTGGTCTACAGGTCATACATGGTCTAACAGGTCATACGTGGTCTACAGGTCATACATGGTCTAACAAGTCATACATGGTCTAACAGGTCATACATGGTCTACAGGTCATACGTGGTCTAACAGGTCATACATGGTCTAACAGGTCATACATGGTCTACAGGTCATACATCGTCTACAGGTCATACATAGTCTAACAAGTCATACATGGTCTACAGGTCATACATGGTCTACAGGTCATACATGGTCTAACAAGTCATACATGGTCTACAGGTCATACATGGTCTAACAGGTCATACATGGTCTACAGGTCATACGTGGTCTAACAGGTCATACATGGTCTAACAAGTCATACATGGTCTAACAGGTCATACATGGTCTACAGGTCATACATGGTATAACAAGTCATACATGGTCTAACAGGTCATACATGGTCTACAGGTCATACATGGTCTACAGGTCATACATGGTCTAACAAGTCATACATGGTCTACAGGTCATACATGGTCTACAGGTCATACATGGTCTAACAAGTCATACATGGTCTACAGGTCATACATGGTCTACAGGTCATACATGGTCTAACAAGTCATACATGGTCTACAGGTCATACATGGTCTACAGGTCATACATGGTCTAACAAGTCATACATGGTCTGTAGGTCATACATGGTCTACAGGTCATACATGGTCTAACAAGTCATACATGGTCTACAGGTCATACATGGTCTACAGGTCATACATGGTCTACAGGTCATACATGGTCTAACAAGTCATTCATGGTCTACAGGTCATACATGGTCTACAGGTCATACATGGTCTAACAAGTCATGCATGGTCTACAGGTCATACATGGTCTACAGGTCATACATGGTCTACAGGTCATACATGGTCTAACAGGTCATACATGGTCTACAGGTCATACATGGTCTAACAAGTCATACATGGTCTAACAGGTCATACATGGTCTAACAGGTCATACATGCTCTAACAGGTCATACATGGTCTAACAAGTCATACATGGTCTAACAGGTCATACATGGTCTACAGGTCATACATGGTCTACAGGTCATACATGGTCTAACAAGTCATACATGGTCTACAGGTCATACATGGTCTAACAGGTCATACATGGTCTACAGGTCATACATGGTCTACAGGTCATACATGGTCTAACAAGTCATACATGGTCCAACAAGTCATACATGGTCTAACAGGTCATACATGGTCTAACAGGTCATACATGCTCTAACAGGTCATACATGGTCTAACAAGTCATACATGGTCTAACAGGTCATACATGGTCTACAGGTCATACATGGTCTACAGGTCATACATGGTCTAACAAGTCATACATGGTCTACAGGTCATACATGGTCTAACAGGTCATACATGGTCTACAGGTCATACATGGTCTACAGGTCATACATGGTCTAACAGGTCATACATGGTCTACAGGTCATACGTGGTCTGTAGGTCATACGTGACTGCAGCTGCCTACTTTCTTCTGGCAGTTTTCATCCATTGCTGCTCGTTAAGTTCTCCTCCATCTGTCCTACCAGGCCTTCCAGCTCGTTTCCTGTTTTCCAGCGGTCGACATGCAGCTCGGCTGAAGTGTCGGAGCTCTGGGGACGCCGGTGACTCACTTCCATGAGGCTGGGTTTGATGTGGAGTCTTTAAGGAAGCATTCAGCAGGAAGGGATTCCTTCAGCTCAGACATCAACAACATCCCGAATATTCGTGCCATAACATAACTCAGAGGAACGGGAGTGATGCTGGAAGTGATGCCAAGGTCTGCTGGAGCAAAGCAGCCGCTAATCTGAGCGTAAACAGCTCAGATCAAGGTGGCGGGAAGTCACAGCTGACGTACTTTGTGGTGAATAAGCAGCAGCAGATGAGCGGAGATGTTCCTGTCTGGAACTGCAGCGTTCATCAGGAATCTGACATGAATCTGTTCAGACTGCAGCTCACAGACGCTTCCAGTAGCAACCAGACCACCTGATGTATATACAGGGCTGGAAAAGTATCTGCCCCCTTCTCAAATTCTTAGTTTTTTAAAAATATTTCCTACATTTAAATGTTTAAGACCATCAGACAAATGTAAATGTCAGACAAAGTTAGCCAAAGTAAGCACAAAATACAGTTTTTAAATGATGATTTCTTGTTTTAAGGATAAAATCAATCCAAACCTTCCTGCATCGTGTTCATGTTGAGGTGTCCCTGAGCCAGAACCGAACCCCTAACTGCTCCTGGTGGGTCGTGGTCAGCGCCTTGCATGGCAGCTTCCTCAGTGTGTGAATGTGTGAATGTGACGTATCATGTAAAGCGCTTTGGGTATCGTTCAGGTATAGTAAAGCACCATATAAATACAGACCATTTAAAAAGTAATTGCCCCTCTGGTTAAGTCACATTTTTTGGAAAGCGAGTTCAGTTTCACACCCAAACCTGATGACCTCCAGACCTGTTCAATGCAGAAATCACTTCACTCAGAAACTTCTGAACATCTTAAAGAACTAAATGAAGGTTCTGGAGCGGCCGAGTCCAAGTCTGGACCTGAATCTGACTGAAATGCTGACAGGACCTTATAAAGAAGAGAGGACCAGAACATCTCCACAGAGATGAGAAAGACTCATTAGCAGATCAAGAAAATGCTGCTGGGGGTGGAACAACCAGTTATTAGCTTTAGGGGCCAATTACTTTTTCACACAGGAGCAGGAAGCTTTGAATGGTTTTTATTCCTGAATAAATAAAATTATCATTTAAAAACTACAACCCTAACCCATTTATCTGATGATCTGAAACATTAAAATGGAGAAAATATGCAAAAATAATATGAATTTGAGAAGGGGGCAGATACTTTTTACAGCAGTGTTTATAACAGCTGATACTGATCAATACTAGTATTAATGGACTGTAGACCTCAGATATGTAGATTTATACCTATGATTGGCTCATTTCATGTAAAATACAACAGTAGCTGTTCTAGTAGAACCAGACTCTGGTTTCTGGGTTAAATGTGGTGAAAAAGCTCTGCGTCCATCATCAGGACGCTGCTTTGCTTTGTCTGACCTCAGCTGGTAAAAGCTTCTAACTTCAATCATCTGAGTCATTAGAGAGTCTGGAGATCAGGATGCTGCTCAGTAAACACCAAGACTAAACACCTCGCTTTAAAGAATAAATAAGTCAGTAAACAGCACAGCTTTCAGCTAAAACTCTTTTAATGCTGCCTTTGACAGAACGTTTTAATAACTGAGTGCATGAAGAGAATCCAGCAGGAATTAGTCTTTAGCTAATAAATGAATTGTCCTTTAACTTGGACCTTGATGTTTTCTGCTTTTATAAATGTGTGAAATATTTTTTAAAAATCCAAAAGCAGATGGTTTAATGTAAAGACGTCAAAACTAAGATCTAGTTTTACTTTTAGTTTTTATTCCATTCATTAACAGAAGAAAAAAAGAAAAAAAACACTTCAATACAACACAGAAACAAAAGTGTCCAAACTTGTGAATGAAAAGGAGCAGAAAGGAAACAAACAACAAACAAACAACTAAATAAACAAACAAACAACAAACAGAATGACTGCAGACTTTCATCTCCTGGCAAGCTGTGAGACTAGTAATTCATTTCTCTCTATTTTAATAATATTCTGGTTTTCATTTCATTTTTAAATCTTGATTCTTTTGAACTCTATGTCTTCAAAATATAAAATATTTTATGCAAAACTTGACATGATCCCACATTAACAGCAGACTCTTATAATGTGGAGCAGAACTTTGCAGTTTCACAGGATTCAGAGTTTTTTTTTTCTTAAATCTGAGATAACATTTAAAAACTGTTTGGTATTTTATTTAGTATTCAACATCTGTATAAGAACTAAAGTTTTAAAGATAAACAATCATCCAGACAAAAATAGAGCTGATGGAAAATGAAGACCAGAAACTGTTTAAACTGAAATATTACAGATTTTAGATTAAATAGTTATTTTCTATTAATTTGCAGTTGTAATACTATAATGATAGCATGTAATGATAATAATAATAACAATAATAATGATAATAATAATAATAATTAGCATTACAGTCGTACAGGGATTCCCAGCTCTAATGTTCTTCTATTTATTTCTTACATCCATTAATGAATCTGTTTTTCCTCCACATGAGAACACACAGGGAACACACAGGGAACAGATCAGACGTTCTATGTGTTAAATGGAACAACCAGGCTGTAATTAAGAAGGACGATAGAACGTTGTGGTCCAGGCTGAGGTGAGGAGTTCTGGTTCTCTGGGGATCATCTGTTGCAGTGGACACCACACTGCAGCTCTAATGCAGCTCTATTGTAGCTCTAATGCAGCTCTGTTGCAGCTCTATTGCAGCTCTGATGCAGCTCTATTGCAGCTCTGTTGCAGCTCTATTGCAGCTCTAATGCAGCTCTATTGCAGCTCTATTGCAGCTCTGTTGCAGCTCTATTGCAGCTCTGATGCAGCTCTATTGCAGCTCTGTTGCAGCTCTATTGCAGCTCTAATGCAGCTCTATTGCAGCTCTAATGCAGCTCTGTTGCAGCTCTATTGCAGCTCTGATGCAGCTCTATTGCAGCTCTAATGCAGCTCTGTTGCAGCTCTATTGCAGCTCTGATGCAGCTCTATTGCAGCTCTGTTGCAGCTCTATTGCAGCTCTAATGCAGCTCTATTGCAGCTCTAATGCAGCTCTGATGCGGCTCTATTGCGGCTCTGATGCGGCTCTAATGCGGCTCTATCGCGCCTCTAATGCGGCTCTAATGCGACTCTATCGCGGCTCTATCGCGGCTCTAATGCGGCTCTATCGCGGCTCTATCGCGGCTCTAATGCGGCTCTATCGCGGCTCTATCGCGGCTCTATCGCGGCTCTAACGCGGCTCTAACGCGGCTCTAACGCGGCTCTATCGCGGCTCTAATGCGGCTCTAATGCGGCTCTATCGCGGCTCTATCGCGGCTCTATCGCGCCTCTAATGCGGCTCTAATGCGACTCTATCGCGGCTCTATCGCGGCTCTAATGCGGCTCTATCGCGGCTCTATCGCGGCTCTAATGCGGCTCTATCGCGGCTCTATCGCGGCTCTAACGCGGCTCTAACGCGGCTCTAATGCGGCTCTATCGCGGCTCTAATGCGGCTCTAATGCGGCTCTATCGCGGCTCTATCGCGACTCTAATGCGGCTCTAATGCGGCTCTATCTCGGCTCTAGTGCGGCTCTATCGCGGCTCTAATGCGGCTCTATTGCGGCTCTAGTGCGGCTCTAATGCGGCTCTATCGCGGCTCTAATGCGGCTCTAATGTGGCTCTAATGCGGCTCTATCGCGGCTCTATCGCGGCTCTATTGCGGCTCTAGTGCGGCTCTAATGCGGCTCTATCGCGGCTCTATCGCGGCTCTATTGCGGCTCTAGTGCGGCTCTAATGCGGCTCTATCGCGGCTCTAATGCGGCTCTAATGCGGCTCTAATGCGACTCTATCGCGGCTCTATCGCGGCTCTAATGCGGCTCTATCGCGGCTCTATCGCGGCTCTAATGCGGCTCTATCGCGGCTCTATCGCGGCTCTAACGCGGCTCTAACGCGGCTCTAATGCGGCTCTATCGCGGCTCTAATGCGGCTCTAATGCGGCTCTATCGCGGCTCTATCGCGACTCTAATGCGGCTCTAATGCGGCTCTATCTCGGCTCTAGTGCGGCTCTATCGCGGCTCTAATGCGGCTCTATTGCGGCTCTAGTGCGGCTCTAATGCGGCTCTATCGCGGCTCTAACGCGGCTCTAATGCGGCTCTAATGCGGCTCTATCGCGGCTCTATCGCGGCTCTATTGCGGCTCTAGTGCGGCTCTAATGCGGCTCTATCGCGGCTCTATCGCGGCTCTATCGCGGCTCTAGTGCGGCTCTAATGCGGCTCTATCGCGGCTCTAATGCGGCTCTAATGCGGCTCTATCGCGGCTCTATTGCGGCTCTAATGCGGCTCTAATGCGGCTCTATCGCGGCTCTATCGCGACTCTAATGCGGCTCTAATGCGGCTCTATCGCGGCTCTAATGCGGCTCTAATGCGGCTCTATCGCGGCTCTAATGCGGCTCTAATGCGGCTCTATCGCGGCTCTAATGCGGCTCTAATGCGGCTCTATCGCGGCTCTATCGCGACTCTAATGCGGCTCTAATGCGGCTCTATCTCGGCTCTAGTGCGGCTCTATCGCGGCTCTAATGCGGCTCTAGTGCGGCTCTAGTGCGGCTCTAGTGCGGCTCTATCGCGGCTCTAGTGCGGCTCTAGTGCGGCTCTAATGCGGCTCTATCGCGGCTCTAATGCGGCTCTATCGCGGCTCTAATGCGGCTCTAATGTGGCTCTAATGCGGCTCTAGTGCGGCTCTAATGTGGCTCTATCGCGGCTCTAATGCGGCTCTATCACGGCTCTAATGCGGCTCTATCTCGGCTCTAATGCGGCTCTATCGCAGCTCTAATGCGGCTCTAATGCGGCTCTATCGCGGCTCTATCGCGGCTCTAATGCGGCTCTATCGCGGCTCTAATGCGGCTCTAATGCGGCTCTAGTGCGGCTCTAGTGCGGCTCTAATGCGGCTCTATCGCGGCTCTAATGCGGCTCTAGTGCGGCTCTAATGCGGCTCTATCGCGGCTCTAATGCGGCTCTATCGCGGCTCTATCGCGGCTCTAGTGCGGCTCTAATGCGGCTCTATCGCGGCTCTAATGCGGCTCTAATGCGGCTCTAATGCGGCTCTAGTGCGGCTCTAATGCGGCTCTAATGCGGCTCTATCTCGGCTCTATCGCGGCTCTAATGCGGCTCTATCGCGGCTCTAGTGCGGCTCTAATGCGGCTCTATCGCGGCTCTAATGCGGCTCTATCGCGGCTCTAGTGCGGCTCTAGTGCGGCTCTAATGCGGCTCTAGTGCGGCTCTAATGCGGCTCTATCTCGGCTCTAGTGCGGCTCTATCGCGGCTCTAATGCGGCTCTATCGCGGCTCTATCGCGGCTCTAATGCGGCTCTATTGCGGCTCTAGTGCGGCTCTAATGCGGCTCTATCGCGGCTCTAATGCGGCTCTAATGTGGCTCTAATGCGGCTCTAGTGCGGCTCTAATGTGGCTCTATCGCGGCTCTAATGCGGCTCTATCACGGCTCTAATGCGGCTCTATCTCGGCTCTAATGCGGCTCTATCGCAGCTCTAATGCGGCTCTAATGCGGCTCTATCGCGGCTCTATCGCGGCTCTAATGCGGCTCTATCGCGGCTCTAATGCGGCTCTAATGCGGCTCTAGTGCGGCTCTAGTGCGGCTCTAATGCGGCTCTATCGCGGCTCTAATGCGGCTCTAGTGCGGCTCTAATGCGGCTCTATCGCGGCTCTAATGCGGCTCTATCGCGGCTCTATCGCGGCTCTAGTGCGGCTCTAATGCGGCTCTATCGCGGCTCTAATGCGGCTCTAATGCGGCTCTAATGCGGCTCTAGTGCGGCTCTAATGCGGCTCTAATGCGGCTCTATCTCGGCTCTATCGCGGCTCTAATGCGGCTCTATCGCGGCTCTAGTGCGGCTCTAATGCGGCTCTATCGCGGCTCTAATGCGGCTCTATCGCGGCTCTAATGCGGCTCTAGTGCGGCTCTAATGCGGCTCTAGTGCGGCTCTAATGCGGCTCTATCTCGGCTCTAGTGCGGCTCTATCGCGGCTCTAATGCGGCTCTATCGCGGCTCTATCGCGGCTCTAATGCGGCTCTATTGCGGCTCTAGTGCGGCTCTAGTGCGGCTCTAGTGCAGCTCTAATGCGGCTCTATCTCGGCTCTAGTGCGGCTCTATCGCAGCTCTAATGCGGCTCTATCGCGGCTCTAATGCGGCTCTATCGCGGCTCTAATGCGGCTCTAGTGCGGCTCTAATGCGGCTCTAGTGCGGCTCTATCGCGGCTCTAGTGCGGCTCTAGTGCAGCTCTAATGCGGCTCTATCTCGGCTCTAGTGCGGCTCTATCGCAGCTCTAATGCGGCTCTATCGCGGCTCTAATGCGGCTCTATCGTGGCTCTAATGCGGCTCTAGTGCGGCTCTAATGCGGCTCTAGTGCGGCTCTATCGCGGCTCTAGTGCGGCTCTAGTGCGGCTCTATCGCGGCTCTAATGCGGCTCTATCGCGGCTCTAATGCGGCTCTATCGCGGCTCTATCGCGGCTCTAGTGCGGCTCTAATGCGGCTCTAATGCGGCTCTAATGCGGCTCTAATGCGGCTCTAGTGCGGCTCTAATGCGGCTCTAATGCGGCTCTATCTCGGCTCTATCGCGGCTCTAATGCGGCTCTATCGCGGCTCTAGTGCGGCTCTAATGCGGCTCTATCGCGGCTCTAATGCGGCTCTAGTGCGGCTCTAATGCGGCTCTAGTGCGGCTCTAATGCGGCTCTATCTCGGCTCTAGTGCGGCTCTATCGCGGCTCTAATGCGGCTCTATCGCGGCTCTATCGCGGCTCTAATGCGGCTCTATTGCGGCTCTAGTGCGGCTCTAGTGCGGCTCTAGTGCAGCTCTAATGCGGCTCTATCTCGGCTCTAGTGCGGCTCTATCGCAGCTCTAATGCGGCTCTATCGCGGCTCTAATGCGGCTCTAGTGCGGCTCTAATGCGGCTCTAGTGCGGCTCTAATGCGGCTCTATCTCGGCTCTAGTGCGGCTCTAATGCGGCTCTAGTGCGGCTCTAATGCGGCTCTATCTCGGCTCTAGTGCGGCTCTATCGCGGCTCTAATGCGGCTCTATCTCGGCTCTAGTGCGGCTCTAATGCGGCTCTAGTGCGGCTCTAATGCGGCTCTATCTCGGCTCTAGTGCGGCTCTATCGCGGCTCTAATGCGGCTCTATCGCGGCTCTAATGCGGCTCTAATGCAGCTCTAGTGCGGCTCTAGTGCGGCTCTAATGCGGCTCTATCTCGGCTCTAGTGCGGCTCTATCTCGGCTCTAGTGCGGCTCTATCGCGGCTCTAATGCGGCTCTATCGCGGCTCTAATGCGGCTCTATCGCAGCTCTAATGCGGCTCTATTGCAGCTCTAATGCAGCTCTAATGTAGCTCTAGTAGAGCTCTAATGCAACTCTATTGCAGCTCTATTGGAGCTCTGATGCAGCTCTGATGCAGCTCTAATGCAGCTCTGATGCAGCTGCAGTGAAACAGGCCACACTGAGAGTTTACAGAGCGTTCTGGAGGAACATTTCTCCGTCCTTCCTCTCCGTCCTGCAGCTTTAAATGAAATCCAGCCGTCTCCTTCCAGAGCTGGCAGCGGTACCGGCCTCCCTCTGAGCTGCTGCCGGGCCGGTATCTGCTCAGAACAGGTGCCGGATCGGCGGGCTGCAGCATTCAGAGCAGGTACAGGTGGGAGGCCCGGCTCCCATCTGTGTCCTCGGCTTCCTCTGCCACATGGCAGCTGTCCCTCTGAGAGTCTGGTCCATTCTTCGTCCGGCCACGCTGCCACCCCACACTCTGCCTGTTGTTGAGCCACAATAGATGAAGAATAGCTGCACCCATAATCCCTCTGGGCTGGCTGCTGCTTTCTTCCTCCTCCTTTGGCCGGCTTTCGGGCCAAGAACAAATTGTAAACAGGTTATTATGCTGCGCTGACACACTCCAACTGGAAGCAGCAGCCGACAGCGTTTAGTGATGTAAATGTGTCTTTATCCGTCACGCAGACTTTCATTTGGAGTAAAGTTCACTGCGTTCAGAGGGAAGATGAAGCTGTAATGAGTTTGGTGTTTTCTACTGGACAGAATTATTCACTTAAAATCACTCACAGTGGGAAGTTTTTCTCCTTTCAGCAGAAAATGTTTCATCTGCTGTAGCTTCTTCACAAACCTGAATAAAATCACTTCAGTGACTCTAAACTAACCTCACAGTAATCTGATTACTGTCCTCTGATGAATAATCAAACAAATATTTCATAAAGACAATATTTCAGACATAAGTATAAACTCAGAGAACCAAAGAACCAGCTGTGATTCCAACCAGTCCAACTGATGAACATGGTTCTAACATGAACGTTCTCAGTTCTGGACCTATGGACTGGGTCTATCTATGTCTGCATCATGGTCCACATGGAGAAGAACTGAACAGAGGAAGAGAAACATCTGAGGAGTCATAGTTCCACTAATCAGGAGGTCTAGAAGGAGTCATAGTTCCACTGATCAGGAGGTCTAGAAGGAGTCATAGTTCCACTAATCAGGAGGTCTAGAAGGAGTCATAGTTCCACTAATCAGGAGGTCTAGAAGGAGTCATAGTTCCACTAATCAGGAGGTCTAGAAGGAGTCATAGTTCCACTGATCAGGAGGTCTAGAAGGAGTCATAGTTCCACTAATCAGGAGGTCTAGAAGGAGTCATAGTTCCACTAATCAGGAGGTCTAGAAGGAGTCATAGTTCCACTCATCAGGAGGTCTAGAAGGAGTCATAGTTCCACTAATCCGGAGGTCTAGAAGGAGTCATAGTTCCACTAATCAGGAGGTCTAGAAGGAGTCATAGTTTAACTAATCAGGAGGTCTAGAAGGAGTCATAGTTCCACTAATCAGGAGGTCTAGAAGGAGTCATAGTTCCACTAATCAGGAGGTCTAGAAGGAGTCATAGTTCCACTAATCAGGAGGTCTAGAAGGAGTCATAGTTCCACTAATCAGGAGGTCTAGAAGGAGTCATAGTTCCACTGATCAGGAGGTCTAGAAGGAGTCATAGTAGCACTAATTAGGAGGTCTAGAAGGAGTCATAGTTCCACTAATCAGGAGGTCTAGAAGGAGTCATAGTTCCACTAATCAGGAGGTCTAGAAGGAGTCATAGTTCCACTAATCAGGAGGTCTAGAAGGAGTCATAGTTCCACTAATCAGGAGGTCTAGAAGGAGTCATAGTTCCACTGATCAGGAGGTCTAGAAGGAGTCATAGTTCCACTAATCCGGAGGTCTAGAAGGAGTCATAGTACCACTAATCAGGAGGTCTAGAAGGAGTCATAGTTCCACTAATCAGGAGGTCTAGAAGGAGTCATAGTTTAACTAATCAGGAGGTCTAGAAGGAGTCATAGTTCCACTAATCAGGAGGTCTAGAAGGAGTCATAGTTCCACTAATCAGGAGGTCTAGAAGGAGTCATAGTTCCACTAATCAGGAGGTCTAGAAGGAGTCATAGTACCACTAATCAGAGCTCCTAAAATGACTCCACAGTGAACTACTTTCTCCATTCAGCTGTAAAAAGCTGCTTCAGGCATTTTCTATCGTTCTGGTTTCCTCCATGCTGAGGAGGACTAAAGGAGGTCATATGAAGAACTTTAGGAATCAATAAACTTCACTTTAGTTCCACTGAGTTCCTGCTGTGGAGCCTGAATTTAAAACATGAAATCTGTAGTTAGTAATCTGATACCAGACAGAAGTAATCTGAGTACTGAGGCTCCTCTGATTGCCATCCAGGTTTAAAGAACATGTCGGCCTCCATCAGCAGGAATCCTGAGTCACGTAGCAGACATCAGAAGCTTCCTGCTGACCTCCAGTCTACAGACGTGCTTCTGGAGGTTCTTGTCCAGATGGAGATGATCCGTTCTCCAGCTGTGAGCCACCCCGGCGTTACGTTGGAGCTGTTTGTTTGCTGAGGGAAGTGAGGAAAGAGGAAGTGTGATGGAGGACCTGACGGAGCGATGGAGGAGCTGGAGGAGAGCCAACAGCAATCAGAGCCAGCAGAGGATCAGTGTTTGTTCAGCCGTCGTCCTGCAGGCCTGTAAATCCTTCATCAATCCTTCATCCTGCAGAGGAGAAACTCTCAATTAGCACAAATTAAAGTCCTGATCAGTGAGTGAGGAAATAAAGACCTGGAGCTCCACAGACTGACCCACCAGAACCAGCAGAACAGAACACATCTACTGAAGAACAGATCATTCTAGAACTCATCAGATCAACTCAGCTTCAATCAGGAGTTAAATAGTTAAAGTTCATGCCTCAGAATGACTTTAAACTGATGCAGGCTGTTAATGAGTAGTTTGACACCAAACGCTGTTTTTATGTTTAAAAGGTTCAAGTTTGGAACGTTACTTTGCTGAGATAATATGAATAAAACCGGCATCCTGTGTGTTTGAACTACAGTTTATTGGTTGTCAAGTGTTCAAATAAACAAACAAAAACTAGTTTGTTGTTCAATTAAAACGGGAAAAAGACAAGAAATGCTGAAGAAAATGTTACTGAAGCGACTTCATTTTAAATGTTTGCCGATTTAAAAACTTCTGATTTTAATGAAGTTCATCAATAAATCAGTAAAACCGGCTGGAATAAGTTCATCTTTGTGACTATTTAACGTATAAACCTGTGTTTATGCTGCCAGCTAGTAAAATAGTTCAGACTGCAGGAGGAAGAGCTGCTTCCTGGACCTGATAGGATGAAGATCATCTGGTCAGAAACTGAACTAAGACACTGGTTTAACTGGTCTAACTGGTGTAACTGGTCTAACTGGTCTAAATGGTCTTACTGGTTTAACTGGTTTAACAGGTTTAACAGGTTTAACTGGTCTAACTGGTCTAACAGGCTGAACCGGTCTAACTGGTCTAACTGGTCTAACTGGTTTAACAGGTTTAACTGGTCTAACTGGTCTAACTGGTCTAACTGGTTTAACAGGTTTAACTGGTCTAACTGGTCTAACTGGTTTAACAGGTTTAACAGGTTTAACTGGTCTAACTGGTCTAACAGGCTGAACCGGTCTAACTGGTCTAACTGGTCTAACTGGTTTAACAGGTTTAACTGGTCTAACTGGTCTAACTGGTCTAACTGGTCTAACTGGTTTAACAGGTTTAACAGGTTTAACAGGTTTAACTGGTCTAACTGGTCTAACTGGTCTAACTGGTGTAACTGGTCTAACAGGCTGAACCGGTCTAACTGGTCTAACTGGTCTAACTGGTCTAACTGGTTTAACAGGTTTAACTGGTCTAACTGGTCTAACTGGTCTAACTGGTCTAACTGGTTTAACAGGTTTAACTGGTCTAACTGGTCTAACCGGTTTAACTGGTTTAACTGGTCTAACTGGTGTAACTGGTCTAACTGGTCTAAATGGTCTTACTGGTTTAACTGGTTTAACAGGTTTAACAGGTTTAATTGGTCTAACTGGTTTAACTGGTTCACTGAGCAGAACTCCTGAAACCACTGATCTCCTGAACCTTCCAGGTTCTGGTTCTGGATCTATTTAAGTATAAAACATGATTCATCGTTAAACTCACCGTTCTTCTTTATCTTTTCTCTGAAATTCAGCCTGAAGAAAACGATGGTGGAATCAAAGAGGGAAAATGTGAAGAATCGTCTGAAGGAGCAAAAAATCTATGTTTATATTATTTATTTCATTATACCTTTATTTATATTATTTATTTTATTATACCTTTATTTATATTATTTATTTTATTATACCTTTATTTATATTATTTATTTTACGTAAATCTATATTTATATTATTTATTTTACGTAAATCTATATTTATATTATTTATTTTCAGTAAATCTATATTTATATGATTTATTTTACTTAAATCTTTAATATATATTTATCTTTTCGAATTTGGATTTACTTAATTTTTTATTATATCTATATTTATATTATTTATTTTATTATACTTTTATTCATGTTATTTATTTTTAGTAAATTTATATTTATATTATTTATTTTCAGTAAATCTTTAATATATGCTTATGTTTTTAATTTGTATTTATTTCATTTATTTTCATCACATCTATATTTATATTATTTATTTTATTATACATTTATTTATATTATTTATTTTTATTAAAGCTATATTTACACTATTTATTTTTTAGCAAATTTACATCATTTATTGTTATTATATCAATATTTATGTATCTAATATATTTTGATTAAATCTATATTCACAGTTTTTATTTTCAGTAAGTTTATATTTACATAATTTATTTTTTATTAAAGCTATATTTAGATTATTTAGTTTGGGTAAATCTATATTTATATAATGAATTTTAATATATTTTTTAGTACATTTATATCATTTATTGTTTAGTAAATATGAAATTATGTAATTTAACTCTTCAGTAAGTTTATATTTACATAACTTATTTTCAGTAAATTTATATTCATATAATGCATTTTTAGCAAATCCATATTTATATCATTAATATTGAATACATTTGTGTTAGTTTTTTAGTAAATTTATATTTACATAATTTATTTTTAACAAATTTATATTGATATAATTTGTTTTGAGTCACTTTATATTATTTTGATTTTACATTTCTAAAGTTTAGAAACATTTTTCTGAAACTTAACGCGGAGAATTTAAAACTAATATTTATATGAAACAATGACAAACAGCACTATCTGCCCCACAAGCAGTACTATCTGCCCCCAGACAGCACTATCTGCCCCACAGAGAGCACGATCTGCCCCACAGACAGCACTATCTGCCCCACAAACAGTACTATCTGCCCCACAGAGAACACTATCTGCCCTACAGACAGCACTATCTGCACCACAGACAGCACTATCTGCCCCCAGACAGCACTATCTGCCCCCAGACAGCACTATCTGCCCTACAGACAGCACTATCTGCACCACAGACAGCACTATCTGCCCCCAGACAGCACTATCTGCCCTACAGAGAGCACTATCGTCCCCCTACAGCTCCACATTTACATTTAGGGCTGTAGGGGTCTGCCTCCTAAAGCTCGGTGTTGCCCCCTTAAGCTCGGTGTTGCCCCCTAAAGCTCGGTGTTGCCCCCTAAAGCTCGGTGTTGCCCCCTTAAGCTCGGTGTTGCCCCCTAAAGCTCGGTGTTGCCCCCTAAAGCTCGGTGTTGCCCCCTTAAGCTCGGTGTTGCCCCCTAAAGCTCGGTGTTGCCCCCTAAAGCTCGGTGTTGCCCCCTAAAGCTCGGTTTTTGCCCTCTAAAGCTCGGTTTTGCCCCCTAAAGCTAATTTTTGCCCACTAAAGCTCGGGTGTTGCCCCCTAAAGCTCCATCTTGTCCTCTAAAGCTCGGTGTTGCCCCCTAAAGCTCGGTTTTTCCCCCTAAAGCTCGGTTTTGCCCGCTAAAGTTCGGTTTTGCTCCAAAAGCTCGGTTTTGTCCTCTAAAGCTCGAGTTTTGCCCCCTAAAGCTCGGTTTTGCCCGCTAAAGCTCGGTTTTTGCCCTCTAAAGCTCGATGTTGCCCCCTTATGCTCGGTTCTGCCCCCTAAAGCTCGGTTTTGCCCCTAAAGCTCGGTTTTCTCCCCTTAAGCTCGGTTTTGCCCCTTAAGCTCGGTGTTGCCCCCTAAAGCTCAGTTTTTGCCCTCTAAAGCTCGGTGTTGCCCCCTAAAAATCGTTTTTTGCGCTCTAAAGCTCGGTGTTGCCCCCTTAAGCTCGGTTTTGCCCTCTAAAGCTCAGTTTTTGCCCTCTAAAGCTCGGTTTTGTCCCGAAAGCTCGGTTTTGCCCCTTAAGCTGGGTGTTGCCCCCTTAAGCTCGGTTTTGTCCCCTAAAGCTCGGTTTTGCCCTCTAAAGCTCGGTTTTGCCCTCTAAAGCTCGGTGTTGCCCCCGAAAGCTCGGTTTTGCCCTCTAAAGCTCAGTTTTTGCCCTCTAAAGCTCGGTTTTGTCCCGAAAGCTCGGTTTTGCCCCTTAAGCTGGGTGTTGCCCCCTTAAGCTCGGTTTTGCCCCTTAAGCTCGGTGTTGCCCCCTAAAGCTCAGTTTTTGCCCTCTAAAGCTCGATGTTGCCCCCTAAAAATCGTTTTTTGCGCTCTAAAGCTCGGTGTTGCCCCCTTAAGCTCGGTGTTGCCCCCTAAAGCTCGGTTTTGTCCCCTAAAGCTCGGTTTTGCCCTCTAAAGCTCGGTGTTGCCCCCTAAAGCTCGGTTTTGTCACCTTAAGCTCGGTTTTTTCCCTCTAAAGCTCGGTGTTGCCCCCTAAATCTCAGTTTTGCCCGCTAAAGCTCGGTGTTGCCCCCTAAAGCTCGGTTTTTGCGCTCTAAAGCTCGATGTTGCCCCCTTAAGCTCGGTTCTGCCCCCTAAAGCTCGGTTTTGCCCCTAAAGCTCGGTTTTCTCCCCTTAAGCTCGGTTTTGCCCCTTAAGCTCGGTGTTGCCCCCTAAAGCTCAGTTTTTGCCCCCTAAAGCTCGGTTTTGCCCCAAAAGCTCGGTTTTGTCCTCTAAAACTCGGTGTTGCCGCCTAAAGCTCGGTTTTTGCCCCCAAAAGCTCAGTGTTGCCCCCTAAAGCTCGGTTTTGTCCCCTAAAGCTCAGTTTTTGCCCCTAAAGCTCGGTGTTGCCCCCAAAAGCTCGGTTTTTGCCCTCTAAAGCTTGGTTTTGCCCCCTAAAGCTAATTTTTGCCCACTAAAGCTCCATCTTGTCCTCTTAAGCTCGGTGTTGCCCCCTAAAGCTCGGTGTTGCCCCCTAAAGGTCGGTTTTTCCCCCTAAAGCTCGATTTTGCCCCCTAAAACTCGGTTTCGCCCCAAAAGCTCGGTTTTGCCCCCTAAAGCTCGGTGTTGCCCCCTAAAGCTCGGTTTTGCCCCAAAAGCTCGGTTTTGTCCTCTAAAGCTCGGTGTTGCCCCCTAAAGCTCGGTTTTGCCCTCTCAAGCTTGGTTTTGCCCGCTAAAGCTCGGGTTTGGCCCCCTAAAGCTTGGTTTTCTCCCCTAAAGCTCAGTTTTTGCCCTCAAAAGCTCGGTGTTGCCCCCTAAAGCTCGGTTTTGCCTCCTAAAGCTCGGTTTTGCCCCTAAAGCTCAGTTTTTGCCCTCAAAAGCTCGGTGTTGCCCCCTAAAGCTCGGTTTTGCCTCCTAAAGCTCGGTTTTGCCCCTAAAGCTCGGTTTTGCCCCTTAAGCTCGGTGTTGCCCCTAAAGCTCAGTTTTTGCCCTCTAAAGCTCGGTGTTGCCCCCTTAAGCTCGGTTTTGCCTCCTAAAGCTCGGTTTTGCCCCTAAAGCTCGGTTTTCTCCCCTTAAGCTCGGTTTTGCCCCTTAAGCTCGGTGTTGCCCCTAAAGCTCAGTTTTTGCCCTCTAAAGCTCGGTGTTGCCCCCTAAAAATCGTTTTTTGCGCTCTAAAGCTCGGTGTTGCCCCCTTAAGCTCGGTGTTGCCCCCTAAAGCTCGGTTTTGTCCCCTAAAGCTCGGTTTTGCCCCCTAAAGCTCGGTTTCGCCCCTAAAGCTCGGTGTTGCCCCCTAAAGCTCGGGTGTTGCCCCCTAAAGCTCGGTTTTTCCCCCTAAAGCTCGGTTTTGCCCTCTAAAGCTCGGTGTTGCCCCCTAAAGCTCGGGTTTGTCCTCTAAAGCTTGGGTTTTGCCCCCTAAAGCTCCATCTTGTCCTCTTAAGCACGGTGTTGCCCCCTAAAGCTCGGTGTTGCCCCCTAAAGCTCGGTGTTGCCCCCTAAAGCTCGGGTTTGTCCTCTAAAGCTTGGGTTTTGCCCCCTAAAGCTCCATCTTGTCCTCTTAAGCACGGTGTTGCCCCCTAAAGCTCGGTGTTGCCCCCTAAAGCTCGGTTTTGCCCCAAAAGCTCGGTTTTGTCCTCTAAAGCTCGGTGTTGCCCCCTAAAAATCGTTTTTTGCGCTCTAAAGCTCGGTTTTTCCCCCTAAAGCTCGGTTTTGCCCCCTAAAGCTCGTTTTTTTCCCCCTAAAGCTCGGTTTTGCCCCCTAAAGCTCGGTGTTGCCCCCTAAAGCTCGGTGTTGCCCCCTAAAGCTCGGTGTTGCCCCCTTAAGCTCGGTTTTGCCCCCTAAAGCTCGGTGTTGCCCCCTAAAGCTCGGTGTTGCCCCCTAAAGCTCGGTGTTGCCCCCTTAAGCTCGGTTTTGCCCCCTAAAGCTCGGTGTTGCCCCCTAAAGCTCGGTGTTGCCCCCTAAAGCTCGGTGTTGCCCCCTTAAGCTCGGTTTTGCCCCCTAAAGCTCGGTGTTGCCCCCTAAAGCTCGGTGTTGCCCCCTAAAGCTCGGTGTTGCCCCCTAAAGCTCGGTGTTGCCCCCTTAAGCTCGGTTTTGCCCCCTAAAGCTCGGTGTTGCCCCCTAAAGCTCGGTGTTGCCCCCTAAAGCTCGGGTTTGCCCCCTAAAGCTCCCTTCTTTCCCCCTAAAGCTCGGGTTTGCCTCCTAAAGCTCGGTGTTGCCCCCTTAAGCTCGGTTTTGCCCCCTAAAGCTCGGTGTTGCCCCCTAAAGCTCGGTGTTGCCCCCTAAAGGTCGGTGTTGCCCCCTAAAGGTCGGGCGTTGCCCCCTAAAGCTCGGTGTTGCCCCCTAAAGCTCCCTTCTTTCCCCCTAAAGCTCCCTTCTTTCCCCCTAAAGCTCGGGTTTGCCTCCTAAAGCTCGGTGTTGCCCCCTTAAGCTCGGTTTTGCCCCCTAAAGCTCGGTGTTGCCCCCTAAAGGTCGGGCGTTGCCCCCTAAAGCTCAGGTTTGCCTCCTAAAGCTCCCTTCTTTCCCCCTAAAGCTCAGTTTCGTCCCCTAAAGCTCCGTTTTTGCCCCGGCCCGTCCTCAGGCTGAAGCATGGAGGGGTAAAGCAGGTTTGTCAGATGCTAATCAGCGCGGCGGCGTTTCCTCCCGCCGCTGAACCGCGGGTTCCCTTCCCTCTGCGAGGCTCTTTAAAGCCGACCCAAACATCCTGACGGAGAGGCTTTCCTTATCAGGCAGGAAACAGCGGCGCTGCAACACATCCTCTTTACAAGAAGCACGACTCAACCGTTCCCAAAAATGCAGGAAGACCCGCCAGACTCCAGGATTTGTCAAAAGCCCCCGAATTCCTTTTATCGAGACAGAAGAATTCAGGAGAACAGAGAGGGAGTGAAACAGTCGGAATTTATTTTCTTATTTCTGTCGCAGATTAGCTAAAGGTCTGCATCAGCAAGATAGGAGGGTGAGGGGGTGGGGCGGAGGAGGGGTCCATCCAGCCCAGAAAGGAACCAGAAGAAGACAAAGAGGATCGGAGCTACGCTAATCCTCCGCTAGAAACCCGAGCAGGCGACGGGAGGAGACAGAAAGCCCGTCAGACTCACCATCAGAACCGTTTATTCAGTTCATTAAACCAACAGGAGGCTTCAGCTGCTGCTCAGCTCATTAACGCTTCATTATCTGATGACGTTAGAGCAGCAAAGCCTCCTGGGAAATCAGTGACACAGTCTCAGTATATATAGATATAAATAAGAGTCTGGGGTCATACGTTCATTTCACGCTACCTTCACTGAATAAACTGCTGTTCTTCAGGTTTACCCACAGAGCAGCAGTGAAAGCAACGTCTGGATTTTATGAAGCAAGCTCACCTTGAGTTCAGTTTTTTATCAACTAATGCAGAAATTTGAGCTTACATTAGCCACAGTTTTGGACATTGTTTTGTTTTTCTGTCATTTTGGGCAAATTTGGACTCATTCTGGACGTTTTGTTGTCAAAGGTTTGTCATTTTTTTGACTTACTGCAGACAATTTTGTCATTTTGAACGAGTCTAAAAACTGTTTTGGCTTCGCACAAAAACATGGAATTATTATTCAATTATTTTGAGTTTTGACAACTTTTAATGAAAGTACTCTGGGGTCATCCAACACATTGATTTAGTGCAGTCTTCACTGATTAAACTGCTTTTCTTTCAGCAGTAAGGACATTTCTAAGTGAGCCCAAACTTCTGAACGGTGGTGCAGGTCGAGGAAAAGGTTTGCTGATATCAGGAGAAGTGACACCAGAGCAGCAGAACATGCTGAAGGTTCTGAAGGTTCTCTCTGGTCTTTGGGTTTACATTGGAGTCGGAGAAGGTCAGATTTACATTACAGTTAAAGTTGTTCTAAATGAGTTAAAGTTGACCTACAGCACCGTTCAAAAGTCATCCAGACGCTTCCATGTTCTCCAGCTTTTATCCATGTGCTAACAGACCGCACATCAATGAGCCTTTCAACACCATAAACTGCTTTTCTGTCAACACTAAGGACATTTCCAAGGGAACGGTGGCGTATTTATACAGTGTTTGAGATCAATAAGAAATCAAAGCAACATTCTGAACTAAAGTTTTTAAGTTCAGACGACTTCTAATAAAAATGTTCAACCAACAAACTGACCTGAACGAGCTATTTTAATTAGAGCAGCAGAAACACGGGATTCCATCCATCCGTCCATCCGTCCATCCATCCATCCATCCATCCGTCCATCCATCCGTCCATCCATCCATCCATCCATCCGTCCATCCGTCCGTCCATCCGTCCATCCGTCCATCCATCCATCCGTCCATCCATCCATCCATCCATCCATCCATCCCATCCATCCATTTTTTTTCTTGTGTCTTATTCAGTTGGTATATTGTTGCTTGCACAATGTTTGTGACTTTTAATTTTGTTTCATGTTGTGTGGCCTTGTTTTAATCTTGTAACATCAACCTGCCCTGGGACTACAGATGAAAATTAGCCACTCTGGCTAACTCTGGCATATTTACATGTGGACTTTGTTGGACTCATGTTGATTAATATGCACTGTCCCATCCTAAATAAAGAAATTTAAAAAAAAATCCATCCATCCATCCTCTATCCACCGCTTTATCCTCACTAGGGTCATGGGGGGTGCTGGAGTCTATCCCAGCTGACTCTGGTGAAGGCAGGGGACACCCTGGACAGGTCACCAGTCTGTCACAGGGCTACACATACAGACACACAATCACACTCACATTCACACCTACGGACAATTTAGAGTAACCAATTAACCTCAGCATATTTTTGGACTGTGGGAGGAAGCCGGAGTACCCGGAGAAAACCCACGCATGCACAGGGAGAACATGCAAACTCCATGCAGAAAGATCCCAGGCCGGGATTTGAAACACGGGATTCTAAGATGATTATTCATAAAAAAAAGAATTCATTCCAACCAGTTTTTAACATTATTTAAATGGATTTCATATAATCTACTGTTGAAAAGTCTGGGGTCTAGAAATGTCCTTATTGTTGACAGAACAGTTTTTTTTTCAGTGAAGATCACATTAAATGAAAGATAAATCCAGTGTAGACATCGCTAATGTGGTAAATGACTGTTCTATCATAAGCGTCTGCATGAGCCCAGACTATTCAACGTTAGTGTTCTGATAGTTTCCATAGTTACAGAGACATTCTTCAGTTTTCAAACGTTCCTCTGGTGTTTAAATCTGACCTCAGGATGAAGAAACCAAACAGTCTGCAGCTTGGTTTGAAATCCACAGACTTGGGCTTAAATTCTACTAAATATGAATTCTAGCAGACATCATTACATCCTGTCTGCAGCTTCAAGGTTCCTTTAAATCAGAGTTCTTCTCCTGCAGATGTAATGAGAACAGCTTCCTGTCAGAGATCTGCTTCTTCTGAACTTCATCTAATGACTGAGGGAACCTTCAGCTGTTCTTTTTATTCTAACTCAGCATCACTCCACTCATAGAACATAGAACTCATAGAATGTTCCAGGTTTCCTTCGGGTTCATCAGATGAAATGAGTCACATGTCGGTGATTTATCCAAACAGATTAATATAAAAATGTTCTTTATTTTAAATTATTGTCCTTCACAAACCTAGATCAGCATACAGTCATAGTTACCGTTATTATTCTCAGCTTGATTATATATTATTAAGTAGAGAGAAGGTTCTGTTAGATTGCATAAGAAAACTAAGACCTCATGGAGTTACAGCTACTGAGGTAAGACTCCCACATGAGCAGGACCAAGACAACATTCACACAGAACACTTAAATTATCTTCAGACGTCCTCCAGTCCTCCGTCCTACGAGATGCCGTAGTTGTTGTAGTACGCCGCCGTGGCGTCGGCCAGCACCGAGATCAGGCTGGTCTCTGAGGGGCCCGAGGACGCCACCTGGATGTGTCCCGTCACCACGGCGCCCTGCTCCGGGTGGAAGCCGCCGGTGGAGTTCAGGTACTGGTCGAACTCGTCCCGGTCCACCTCCCCCAGCAGCTCGGCCTGGCTCAGCTGGTCCAGAGTCTCCAGGTGGGCCTGGGCCTCCGGCGGGGGGGACAGCTGGCCCAGCTGGCCCGGCTGCAGCCCCCCGTGGACCTGAGGGAAGCCGGGGCCGTAGTAGGACACCTGGGGGGGCAGGTGGAGGTGGGACCCGCAGTGGCCCTGAGTCTGGGGGAAGTCGGCGTGGTAGGGGGGCGGGCTGCCCAGGTGGCCGTCGTCGTAGTAGGAGGGGGGTCCGTGGTGGTCCTGGTCCACGGCGTCCAGCGGGGACATCTCTGGGGGGGTGGGCAGGCCGTAGGGGTAGCTGTCGAAGCCGCCGCCGGACGGGCCGTCCCTGAAGCTGCGGACCCCCGGCAGCGGAGCACTGCCCTCGTCTTTGTCCAGCGGGTGCAGCAGGGGGCCGTGGTCCGGACCCAGACCCCCCAGCAGGAAGCCCGGGTCGACCCGCTTACAGATCCGCTTCAGCTGCTTCTTCCTGCGGGGGCGGTACTTGTAGTTGGGGTAATCCTGCATGTGCTGCACCCGAAGCCGCTCCGCCTCCTCCACGTACGGACGCTTCTGGGGGGGCGTCAGCGCCTTCCAGGACTTCCCTGCAGGAACCAGAACCAGAACCAGGTCAGGGTTAATGGAAAAAAACAACCCGCTGAACTGTGAACACGTTTAAAAGCTTCCAGTCTGACATGAAAGGAAAGTAAAGACGTTTCTGTCTGACGGGTTTATAGTGTGAACGTGTAAAACGTCTGAGAGCACGCTGAAAAGCTGCAAGAATAATTTATTAGTATTTATTTCCTGATCCGATGGTCTTTTCTCTCTGAAAACATTTTAGAAAATAAAAAGGTTTCCTGTGATTCTTTTAATTATTAATTAAAGTTTTAAATTAATTTGAGTTTTGGTGAAAATCTTTTTTTGTTAAAAAACAAATTAGAATGAAATGAAAGAGGTTCTGATGAAGCGTTCAGAGAAAGCAGGAGGATTAAAACTTTATGGTTCAGGTTCACTTTTTATTTGTTTTCCAGGAACTGAAGAAGGTTCTGGTCTCCATGGATATTAATTAATTTAATTTGTAGGGTTATTTATTTTATTTTTATAATATATATAATCATACATTTTATTTTATTTAATTTTTTATAATTATATAATAATATATTTTATTTTATTTTATCTTGTATCCAGAAACTGAACTGAAGAAGATTCTGGTCTCCAGATCTGCTTGGTTTGTCTTTATTTTATTTTATCTTACTTTAGTCCAGGATCTAAAGTAAAGTGCGGGTTTTGGTGACAGTTCGTAGTTTCTTTTATTGGATTTAACTCCAGGAACTCTCTGCTGTTTTCTCTCCAACATGTTTCCTGAAGTTTGGAGCTGAAACACTGAGAATGAATCCACACACAAATACCTTAAATACACTAAATAAATGTGTAATTCTATTTAGTGTTCATGTACTTTAAATCACTTCAAACCGTTTCTGGTGACAGGAAACTGAACCAGGAGATTCTGGAGACGTAAAAAACTGAAGGATTCATTTAGAGATCAAATCTGAGCAGCTGCTTCTAAAATTACCCTTAATTTAATTTCTACATTTTATTACTACTATTATCATAATTATCATATTTCTTATTTTTATTACAGATTTAAATACGTTTCTGCTTTTGGCGCCGCAAAGCAAGAAGTTGATTCAAACAGAAAAAGGCCTGAAGAGAAACTCAGAGACCTGTTTAATAATAACAATAATAATGATGATGATGATGATAATAATAATAATAATCATAACAATAATAATAATGATAATGATAATAATAATAATAATGATAACAACAGTGTTCTCACCCAGCATCTTGCTCAGCTCCGCGTTATGCAGGTCCGGGTTCTGCACCGCCAAACGTTTCCGTTCGTCTTTGGCCCAAACCATGAACGCGTTCATGGGTCTCCTGATGCGCGGTTCCGGCGTCTTGTCCGCGGCGGTCCGGTGCGGCCCGTGACCGTCCGCCGCGTCCCCGTCCCCGCCGGGACACTCGAAGGACTCGGGCCACGACGAGTACGCGCTGATGAGAGCAGCCATGGACGCGCTCACCGCTCCAAACTTTGCGTCTTTGCGCTGAAACTTGTTCCGAGCGTCTCCACAGACTTTCCCAGAACCCCGCCGAGGTTCGGAGGTTGTGCGGGTCAGAGAGCAGCTGGTCCGGATGTTCTGCTGCCGCTGCGGCTCCTGCTGCGGATCCTGGAGCGGCTGGAGAGGATGGAGGCTTTATAGAGGAGGAGGCTTCCAGGAGTCCAGGGGCTCCTCCTAGAAGAGAGAGAGAGGCTCAGACTGGACCCAGGAGCCAAAAATATGAAATAAAACCTGAAAAACAACAAAGAAAAAAGGCAAATAAAAATATAAAATACAGCGGATAAAAACACCTCATTAAACCTGAAGTACAGCGGATAAAAACATCTCATTAAACCTGAAGTACAGCGGATAAAAACACCTCATTAAACCTGAAGTACAGCGGATAAAAACACCTCATTAAACCTGAAGTACAGCGGATAAAAACACCTCATTAAACCTGAAGTACAGCGGATAAAAACATCTCATTAAACCTGAAGTACAGCGGATAAAAACACAGAACTGTGTTCACATCTAATCTGTTTAACATGTCTGAAGCTTCGGTGATGAACAGATTTTGTAACTTGAGTTTCCAGAAAAACATGCAAGTGAACCGACCGGTTGTGGAACACTCTGACCCACTGGAAGTTCACTGGTTTAAAAGCTGAAGAAAACGGAGCCTGTTGAATCTTTCAATGATCTGTGAGGCTGCAGAAAAAATAATAAATAAATATGAGTCTGCAGGAATGAACTCCATCAGCGTCAGAACTGGTCTGAGAAAAATAAGAGAACTCATGAAATGAACTTTAAAAATAATAAAAATAAAAGCAAACCACAGAATGTATTTCCTCCTGATAGGTAGTTTTCTTTCTGCAGTAATCATTCCTTATTTAAAAGTGTTCAGTCAGCATTTCTTAGGTTCATTCTACTCAGTTCCAACTCATTTCATGGTTTTAAAACCAGTAAATCACTTTGATTTGATAAATAATATTCATGTAATCACATGGAAATAAAGATGAATTCAAATTAGAACGTACAGCACGGAAAAAAATAAACTGAATGAACTGAACTAAGTTATGGAAAGTTTTTGTCAACAAACCTGCAAAATAATCCCCAGTTACAAAAATAAAACATCCATGTAGTTTTTAAAACTACACACACACACACACACACACACACACACACACACACACACACACACACACACACACACACACACATATGCTCTTTTTTCTATATTTGGGTCATTCATGAATAAACTAATTTATTGTCTAATAAAGTTGTTGAATATCATCCTAACACAACATATCCTAGAATTCCATGAGGTGTGTTTAGATTCTTCTGAACAGAAACTGGAGATTAATTGAAGTTCCCTTAAAGACAAACAGCATGACGTCCAACCCCATCAGAGGAGGTGTTTATGTTGTGATGAAGCTTCACATTAACTCCTCCTCTGTGTGTTTTACACTGCAGGGATCCAGGTTTCCATGGTTACCGTACACAAACCAAAACACCAGCAGTCAGAGAAACTCATGGAGCTGCTTCACCTTGAATCCAACGTCTAGACACGTTAAAGAGCTGTTATTAAATGATTTGTTGTGAAAGGATCTTTATTTAATGACCTGTTATTTATTGATCTCTGTCCTCATCACTGGTTAAACTACATTCATGTTTGAGGAACTTTAGAACTTTGGATCAGATTAAAGCTGAACCAGAACAAATCAGCTCCTCAGAAACCGCAGCAGGACTTCCTGTTGACAGGATACACACACACAATACACACTCACTAATACACACTAATACACACAATACACACTCACTAATACACACTAATACACAAATACACACTCACTAATACACACAATACACACTCACTAATACACACTCACTAATACACACTAATACACAAATACACACACACAATGCACACTCACTAATACACACTAATACACAAATACACACTCACTAATACACACTAATACACTAATACACACTCACTAATACACACTAATACACTAATACACACTCACTAATACACACTAATACACTAATACACACTCACTAATACACACTAATACACTAATACACACTCACTAATACACACTAATACACTAATACACACTCACTAATACACACTAATACACACTCACTAATACACACTAATACACTAATACACACTCACTAATACACACAATACACACACACAATGCACACTCACTAATACACACTAATACACAAATACACACTCACTAATACACACTAATACACTAATACACACTCACTAATACACACTAATACACTAATACACACTCACTAATACACACAATACACACACACAATGCACACTCACTAATACACACTAATACACTAATACACACTCACTAATACACACAATACACACACACAATGCACACTCACTAATACACACTAATACACAAATACACACTCACTAATACACACTAATACACTAATGCACACTCACTAATACACACTAATACACAAATACACACTCACTAATACACACTAATACACTAATACACACTCACTAATACACACTAATACACTAATGCACACTCACTAATACACACTAATACACAAATACACACTCACTAATACACACTAATACACTAATACACACTCACTAATACACACTAATACACAAATACACACTCACTAATACACACTAATACACTAATACACACTCACTAATACACACTAATACACTAATACACACTCACTAATACACACTAATACACTAATACACACTCACTAATACACACTAATACACTAATACACACTCACTAATACACACAATACACACACACAATACACACTCACTAATACACACTAATACACTAATACACACTCACTAATACACACTAATACACTAATACACACTCACTAATACACACAATACACACACACAATGCACACTCACTAATACACACTAATACACAATACACACTCACTAATACACACTAATACACTAATACACACTCACTAATACACACTAATACACTAATACACACTCACTAATACACACAGAAAAACACACTGACACAAACACATACACAGTAAAATACACAGTAACACACAATGTAAGCTGTGTTGTGATTGTTCACACAGTGTATTACTTCCTAGTACAGTATTTATATCTGTAAAACCACTGACATGCACACTTACTGTGATATTAGACATGTAGATTAGTAGTACTAACGTATACTCTGGTTTATTCTTATACTACATTCAACTCTGCAGATCTTCTCACTGTGGGACGAATAAAGGTTAGCTTAGCTTAGCTTAGCTTAATAAACGTGTAATGGTACCAGTTAGCTACAAGCTAACGCTGAGCTGCAGTCTGTGACATCACAGGATGAAGGAACCCCAGAAAGAAATACACAAAGAACACACAACCAGCATCACTACACACTCACTGATACACACAATAACACACAACCAGCATCATTACACACACTGATACAGGAAACTGGAGGATGTTCATATCAAAGGTTTATTGAAAGTAATTCAATTAATTAATATAATTTTTTTTTAAAGTGACTGCATAAATATTAAAGGGAATCACCTGATACAGAGGGAGGCCACCAAGACTCTATGACTCCTCTGAAGGAGTTCCAGCTTCAGACTGTTCATCAACAACGGCTGTCTGTTCTTCACCAGTCAAAGCTTCATGGAGAAAAAGAGAAAGACTCTGATGGAAAAAGCTCCAACTAAATCTGGACTAGAGTTCACCAGAAGACATGTGGAGACTCTGAAGACACCTGGAAGAAGGTTCTTTGGTCTGAGGAGACCAGGATGGAGCTTTATGTCCATCAGACTAGATGATATGTTTGATGGACATATATTGTAAATTGTATGCACAAGCTAATATACTCCTTAGAAAATTTGGATCGTGTACACGTAATGTTAAAGTTGCTTTGTTTAAAGCCTTTTGCACACCACTTTATACTGCCCACTTGTGGTGTGGCTACACAAAAGCCACATTTAAAAAGCTGCATGTGGCATACAATGATGCCTTTAGGCTTCTAATGAAGGTCCCTCGGTGGACCAGTGCGAGCCAGTTGTTTGTGCATAATAATGTCAGAACACTGAATGTTGTTATTAGAAATTTTATTTTTAAGTTCTCTAAGCGACTCATGGATTCTGATAATAAAGTTATTCAAGCCTTTGTCACCTGGGCAGAGCAGTGTCCGCTACACTTCTGTGCTCTGGAGACACTGAAGAGAGTGTTTATATAGTTTACATGTGTAGTGTTTTTGTTTTTTTTTGGTTGTTGTTGTTTTTTTGTTTGTTTGATTGTTTTTTTGTTTTGTTACTGTTTTTTTATAAATTTTGTATTTGTATGTAATTTTATGGACCATTTTGAGTCTGGAATAAAGATTATGATGATGGACACCAAACACTGAACATCATCACAAACACACCATCCCCACTGAGAAGCATGGTGGAGGCAGCATCATGATGTGAAGCACGGTGGAGGCAGCATCATGATGTGAAGCACGGTGGAGGCAGCATCATGATGTGAAGCACGGTGGAGGCAGCATCAGGACATGAAGCACGGTGGAGGCAGCATCATGATGTGAAGCACGGTGGAGGCAGCATCATGATGTGAAGCACGGTGGAGGCAGCATCATGATGTGAAGCACGGTGGAGGCAGCATCAGGACATGAAGCACGGTGGAGGCAGCATCATGATGTGAAGCACGGTGGAGGCAGCATCATGATGTGAAGCACGGTGGAGGCAGCATCATGATGTGAAGCACGGTGGAGGCAGCATCATGATGTGAAGCACGGTGGAGGCAGCATCAGGACATGAAGCACGGTGGAGGCAGCATCATGATGTGAAGCACGGTGGAGGCAGCATCATGGTGTTTCTACAGAGTACTTTAACTTTCCTCTGGTGAACCAGTGGGTCAGAATGAACTGTGTGGTTTCAGCCAATCACAGCTGAGTATGTGATGACAGGTTGAAACACCTGGATGTTTGCAGCAGCAGGTTTTCCTCCTCAGACTAAACCAGTGACTGTAAACCTGGGACTTCCTGTTCCTGCTCTGACTCACAGCTCATTAACTTCCTCCTCTTCTGTCAGATGGCTCCAGAACTTCATGCGTCATGTTTGTGTTGTGAAGCTGCTGTTCGTGGATCATCTGACATAAACCAGTGCTGACATTCTAACCTTTACCTACCCACCTGTTCCAGGTCCAGGACTACACGGGTCCTGGTCCTGTTTGTTCTGAGCTCTAAAAGAAAACCAACAAAACCGTCTCTGGGTTGCTTTAATGGAAAACATGAAGAAGAAATCATCAAACAGCTGGAAAAAGTCAAACAGAATCTACAGAGAAACAGTAGCCTAGCCGCGCAAGACAACCTACGGCAACGAATTTAATTCTCTGCCAGGGTGGGTCTAGTTACCCTCCATAAGGCTCGAGGCTGGATGCTCCTAAAACTGGCCGGACCAATCACCATGAAGTGTAGAGTCAGAAGGCGGGCGTAACTAAGTGACGACAGAGGCGTGATGATTCTGACAGAAACAACCGGAAACAATAAACAGTTATCTTTGGACTCAGCTTTGGCCACAGCCCTTAAAGATTTGAAGCTAAAATTCAACCTGAAAGATGAACAAAGGACGGCACTGAAGTGTTTCATTGAGAAGAAAGACGTATTTGGACTTATGCCGACGGGATATGGAAAATCCTTAATATACCAGTTGGCTCCGCTGGTTGGGAAGCTAATGGGACTTAGCCACACTCCGCCGGCGCTCTAGGAGCCACGTCAGCCTATTTGTTGCACTGATTGGTTGTATACCTACCCAATTGCTGCAGAGGGATTTGATAGACAACCTTTTAGCCCGCCTCCCTCCCTGTCCAGCGTTCCTACACCCTTGTGTCTTCAGAGCTGGGTCTAGCATGGCTAGGCTGGAGAAACACTGCGTCAATAAACTGATGCACCCAAAGATTTAGTCACTGGATTATAGAAGCAAACTTCACCTTTATTCAATCTATAGACCAGGGGTGTCCAACATGAGGCCCGTGGTCCAAAAGTGGTCCTCCAGAGGGTCCAATCCGGTCCTCAAAGTGTAAAAATTACAGAGAAGACATTAACTGCAGATTGTAAATTAGTAAAACTATAAATTTAAAATCATTTCTAGACCATGACAAGTTGTTTGGATCAGAAAGTAAAATACTAGATTGTTTATTTGTTCTTTTGTGTTTCATTTTCGTAACATTTTGTCGTTTTGCCGTTTTTTTGTCACTTCAACTTTTTTGTCAAAATTTTTTACCAAATTCTTATTTTGTTTCCTGTCGTTTCTCATGTTTTCATCATTTTGTGTTTTCTTTTTGTCTCGTTGGTGTTTTTTCTCATTTTTCTCATTTTGTTTTGTTACTTTTTTGTGTATTGTTGTTGTCATTCTATCTTATTTTGTTGTGTCCACTTTTTGCCACTTTCTAACTCTTTAAATTTTTGTCATTTTGCGTCTCATTTTTGTAATATTCTGTCTATTTTTGTCTGATTTTTTATCCTCCAGTAAATCCTCCACGGTTCAGCTCCAGGTGACTAAATGTTGTGTTCCTTTGTAGACACTCTGTGATCTGGAAGTTGTAATGAGGAAATGATAAACTGAGGATGAATGTCGATGAAACTGAATTTATTTTCTTCATAAATTTCAGGTTGTTCATGATGTTTTGTAGAAAGATAATTCCTGAAATGTGAACATTAGGAACCATTAGGAGTTGTGGTTATTTAGAGGTTATTATGCTGTGGTTGTACTGGTTTTACTGGAGATCAGACTGGACTAGAATAATCTGACTCTCCTGGTCTAAATGATGCATAAAATGAGCTTCACTGAATGATTGTAGATTCTGCAGAAACAGGTCAGAATCTGGATGAACATCTGAAAGCTTCAGCCTGTTCAATCATGTCATGGCTGTAGATTAATTTAATAACTGACAACTAGTAGCTGTTTAACAGGTTAAAGACATGTGAGTGTTCAGAGCTGACTGAACAGATCATCCAGTTTAGCTCAACGTCGTTTAAACTGTTCAGGGTTTAAATGTCTGATTTTAGACGGTAAATCTGTTCCTGATGAATCATCTGCTGAATCTCTGGATATGTTTCATTGTTCAGGTGTTTCTACCAGATATCTGTTCCTAAAATCGTCCACAGAGTCCGTCTATTCTAGATGTTTCTTCTTCTTCTTCTTCTTGGGTTTCTTCTCCTCGCTGTCTTCCTCTCTGACGTCGTCCTTCTTCTTCTGTCCTTCCTCTGACTCCACACTTTCTCCACACTTTCTCCACACTTCATGTTTGTTTAACTCATCTTTATTCTGGTTTTTAGACTTTTTCTTCTTCTTCTTCTCAGCAGCAGGTGGCTGGTTGTAGTTCTCCTCCACACCACAGGAGGCGCTGCAGTTCACCTCAAAGTTTTCTGTTGTTATCCTCTTTTTCTTCTTCTTTTTCTTAGAGGGCTCCTGCTGATCCTGGTCCTCTGCGATCACCTCCACCTTCTCCTCCATCTCCTCCTCCTTCCTCCTCTTTTTCTGCTTCTTCTTCTTCTTGGGTTCCTCGGTCTGGTCCTGGTCCTGGTCCTGGTTGGGTTCCTCAGGTGCAGCTGAAGCTCCTCTGGCCTTCTTCAGCTGGGCCATCCTCTGGGCGAAGTACTCCTGCATGGTGAGGGAGCTGGTGACCGTCTTGGTGATGGTCTCGGGCTCCAGTTCACACGGAGTCCTGGCGCCGTCGGTGTCCACCTGAGAGTCGCTGCTGCTGCCGTCCTGAAAGACAGAGTCTGGAGTTAGAAGGACATCAATAGAACATCAACGGAACCAGGAGGAGGTGGAACCGTTCTGACATTCATCGTCTCGTCCAAAAATAAATCAATCTGAACTTAGAGTCGAGAATAATTTTGGACCATTTTATGTCATTCTGGACATGTTTCTGTTGATTTGAACAAAAGCCATTAGTTTTGGAAAACCATGGATTAATTTTGGACCAATCGAGTCACTCTGGACGTATTTTTATCCGTCTGTATCTGGACACATGTTGAGTCTAGCATAGCGTTATTTTTTAGCCAACGATTGAGAAAGGAAAAGATGGTTTTGACCAAAACGTGACACAAAATCACCACAAATATCCATCAAACAGCCAAAGTTAAATACAATCACAGAAATGACCTCGACAAGACACAAAATCACCACAAAAAGACGCAAAATAACCAAAACACGATGCAATAATTTTTAAAAAATGACGCAAACGACCAGATAAATGTGACACAACCAACTCTGACACAGACTTATTTATAATTCACCCTCATAGTTCTAACATTTCATCTCCCAGATACAATAAAAAGTCTCTCTACTGTCAGCAGTTTATGCTAAAATACAAATAAATCTATTAAATACGTATTTTTTTTACTAATAGATCAGTATAAACTAGATGATCTGAGATGTTTCCAGGACTTCAGGTGTTTCTGGAGCAGCTGAGACTCTGATGGAGGTGAAGATGTTCTACAGGACCAGAACATTCTGATCAAACCTCGTAGACCTTCTGATGGAGGTGAAGATGTTCTACAGGACCAGAACATTCTGATCAAACCTCGTAGACCTTCTGATGGAGGTGAAGATGTTCTACAGGACCAGAACGTTCTGATCAAACCTCCTGTTTAACTTCAGACCTGATGGAGGTGCAGACAGGAGGTGGTTCTTCCTCTGAGGATGAAGGTCTTCATCAGATCATGTTTTATCTCCTGAACAGACTCCAGGCCGAGCAGCCTCCACCTCTGAACATTCATCTCCACCTCTGGACCATCCGTCTTCATTTTGCTAATGGCCTACTCAATGCATAATGATCTGCTAGAAGAATACTGGGGCTCCTCTGAGAGTCGCTCTAAACAATGCTGACTCCGACTGCATTTTTCACAGCAGATTAGAGATAAACTCAACGCTGGGCCTTTTAGCTCCCAGATTACTGAAGCTCAGAACATCTGAACACATCTGATGGATCTACGGCTCCTCGTTCCTCTGGATTATTCTTCTGTTTATAGATCCTCAGGGAGAAGCTCCAGCAGCTATTAGTCTCACAGAATAAAAGCTTCCATAGTCGATGCAGCAGCTTTATGTTGGAGATAATGGATGGATGAGGAGCTTCAAATGATCCAGGACGTCACAGAGGTGAGAAGATATGAAGGAAACCTGACACAAGAGTCAAGACTCCATCACAGGTTCACCAGGTTTACTCTCTGAGGCTCGCTTCACTCCAAACACTAAGTTCTGTCATTTCTCAGCTACTCTGGACAAATGTAGAGACGTTTGGGACAAATGTAGAGACGTTTGGGACAAATGTAGAGACGTTTGGGACAAATGTAGAGACATTTAGGAGTTATCAGTAGGTCTACTCTAGAACTTTCTCCAGTTGTCAGTAGGTCTACTCTAGAACTTTCACCAGTTGTCAGTAGGTCTACTCTAGAACTTTCACCAGTTGTCAGTAGGTCTACTCTAGAACTTTCTCCAGTTGTCAGTAGGTCTACTCTAGAACTTTCTCCAGTTGTCAGTAGGTCTACTCTAGAACTTTCTCCAGGGGACTTTCTCCTCTGTGGACTTCAAGGACCTGAAGGTAGAACTCCGATCATTGATAAAGTTACTGGAGATGAAGAACCAGATGTTGGTGGTAATTCTACATCTTTTAGTGGAGATTTTGTCTCTGTCTGTGATGTATTCATTTATTTTTGTGTTGATTTTGAGTCTTTGCAGTAATTTTGCAATTTTTTATGCTGGTTTTGCATCCGTTTGTGGTAGGTTTGGTTTTCTGTGGTCATTTTGAATCTTTTGGTGGAAATTTTGTATCTTTTGTGGTGATTTTTGGTGTTTTGTGGGGATTCTGTGTTTCTTTGTGGTAGTTTTGGCCCTTTTGTGGTGATTTGGTCTCTGTTTGCAGTGATTGGTGTTGTGTTGTGGTAGTTTTGATCATTTTTGTGGTAATTTTGCACCTTGTGGTCATTTTGTTTCTTTTTGTGGTCATTTTTGCATTTTTATGCAGCTTTTGCATCTGTTTGTGGTAGTTTTGGCCTTTCTGTGATAAATTCATCTATTTTTGTGGTCATTTTGCATCTTTGGGGAGATTTTGTGTCTTTCTGTGATACATTCACCTCTTTATCTGCTGATTTTGGGTTTCTTTGTGGTAATTTTGGCTCGTCTTTCTGATAATTTTCCAGCTTTTTTAGCAATTTCAGTTGCGTTTTTTTCCCAGAACTCAGATGTTTCTCCTCCTAAATGCCATGTGTCTGTGTGATGGACTGATAAAGTTCTGATGAAGTCCATTAAAAGTGATAAATCTGGACCTCCCCTATGGATGAAGGTAGAACTGTGATCATTAATAAAAAACCAGACGGCTGTTTTTATGGACTGACCTGCAGTTTAAAGTTTCCTCCTCAGAAGTTCTAACAAGCAGGATGAGCCTTCAGGTGCCATTAGAGCAAACTTTCCAAGTTTCCAGAGAAAATCTATATCCCCGTTACGGCACAATGGCAGCGGAGAGCAGCAGAGGAAGCTGACGGCACCAAAGTACATGTCGCTGGGATTTGGGAAGACGGCTGGAGGCCACTTTAGAGCTGCCTGTGAAATTACTCTCAGGAGAGGAGTGATGGGGAAACATCTCCTTCATCGTCAGGAGCTGCTGGGAGGCCTCCTCTGCCTCGGGCCTCCATTAGACCATCTCAGGAACGCTGAGGTGATCTAAAGCTGCAGCTCCGTCAGCGACAAACTCCTCAGCAGCTCCGTGTCTGGATTAGCAGGCTGGCTGCGATCATTCTGCTGTTCTACGAGGGCTGTTTCTGTTCACTCATCTAATGTTTACAGATTAATGCAATTTAGAGTCATTCAGGACAAATTTAGAATCATTCAGGACAAATTTAGAATCATTTAGGACAAATTTAGAATCATTTAGGACACATTTAGAATCATTTAGGACAAATTTAGAATAATTTAGGACACATTTAGAATCATTTAGGACAAATTTAGAATCATTTACGACACATTTAGAATAATTTACGACACATTTAGAATCATTTAGGACACATTTAGAATCATTTAGGACAAATTTAGAATCATTTAGGACACATTTAGAATCATTCAGGACACATTTAGAATCATTTAGGACACATTTAGAATCATTTAGGACACATTTAGAATCATTCAGGACACATTTAGAATCATTTAGGACACATTTAGAATCATTTAGGACACATTTAGAATCATTTAGGACACATTTAGAATCATTTAGGACAAATTTAGAATCATTTAGGACACATTTAGAATCATTTAGGACAAATTTAGAATCATTTAGGACACATTTAGAATCATTTAGGACACATTTAGAATCATTTAGGACACATTTAGAATCATTTACGACACATTTAGAGTCATTCAGGACACATTTAGAATCATTTAGGACACATTTAGAATCATTTAGGACACATTTAGAATCATTTAGGACACATTTAGAATCATTTAGGACAAATTTAGAATCATTTAGGACAAATTTAGAATCATTCAGGACACATTTAGAATCATTTACGACAAATTTAGAATCATTTACGACACATTTAGAATCATTTAGGACAAATTTAGAATCATTTAGGACACATTTAGAATCATTTAGGACAAATTTAGAATAATTCAGGACAAATTTAGAATCATTTAGGACACATTTAGAATCATTTAGGACAAATTTAGAATCATTTAGGACAAATTTAGAATCATTTAGGACAAATTTAGAATAATTCAGGACAAATTTAGAATCATTTAGGACAAATTTAGAATCATTTAAGACAAATTTAGAATAATTCAGGACAAATTTAGAATCATTAATCTAACATTTTACAGATTAATCTAAACGATTGTTCTCTTCCAAAAAGTCTAAATCAGAATTAATTTAATTATGTGATCATATAATGCAGCTCAATATGAAGTAGAAATAAAGGTTTACATATTAAAATCTGTAGAATTAAACCGTCAACATGACAGAAATAAATAAAAATAGGGATTATAATTTAAATAAAAGCTGCAGTCTGCGGGTATTTCAGCTCAGATTCTAGTTTTATTTTTTTATCTCAGATTTAAATCCATCTGTCGTCTTTAACGGATGTTTTCAGTGCTTTAACGGATTCTTTAATCATTTCTGAGCCTGAACGTTCATCAGATTTATCCTGAAGTTCCAGCAGACAGAAGCACACATTTACCCTCCATGATCAGCAGCAGACCCTGCTGATGGTTTCACTGACCGTACCGCTGATTCAAACGGTTTTATCTGTTTAAACACGGGTCTGTCACTTCTTCTACGTGTATTGTTTGTTCTCTTTCTTCCTGCTGGGCATCACAGTAAATGAGAAATTATTCTCTAATGATCTTATCTGGTAAAATAAAGAACTTAAAAACAAAAGAGAGACTGAGGAGGTCCGTTTATTTTCTGTGGAACGGGCTGCTGGTGGGTGAGGAGTAATATAGAATACAGATTCTAGTTTATTGTTCTAATTACTAAATGTTTGTGGTGTGGAACCTCTGCTGACAGACTGTGCAGCTATAATCTGTGTTTTAATGTCAGAATTCATTAAGTTATGACTGTAAAATAACTGCTGTATTTAGTATTTTCATGTCTGTTGTTTGCTGCTCAGGTCTCCACCTCACTGCTCTGTTATCTGCTTCAATAAATTATTCTACATAAGTCTGCTTTCCGTTCTCATACGGTTCTGTATCATTTCATTCTGTAGGAGTCTGTGTGACGGGGGATGCAGTGAGTTTTCTTATTGATTGTAAAGCTGTGTGTTGGTCTGCTGCTGTACTGAATGTTCCCATCACCCTGTGGTTCTGTAGGAGAACAGCTCTGATACGGTTCTGTATCATTTCATCTCAGTAGGAGTACGGGTCTGTGTGACGGGGGATGCAGTGTGTTTTTAATCGGCTGTAATAAACAGAGATCGCCTCCAAACAAAGATCTAAGTTACTACAACCCAGAGAAGAGAATCTCTGGGCTCCTTCCAGAATGAATGTGACCGTTTTAAACCCAGACCTGCTTTCAGACTCGACGGTTCACGGAGCTGCAGGAGGAGAACACCTCTGAGCTCCTCCTCCAGGAAGAGGATGCTCTCCGCTGGCCGTGTGCAGCCCAGAGATAAGGCGGCTCGGCGTTGGAGGCCTGGCTGGATGTGGGGCCCTTCCTGCCGCCTCCGTCCCCTGGCGGGGGCCGGCTGGGCAGGGAACACAGGGAGGCTCCTGAGAGGGTGGAAGACATTCAACAGGACGCCTCCTTCAAGACTCTCCAGTTCTATCTGTCTGCTAATGCAGCAGCAGCAGCCAGCGGGAGGCCGACAGCCAAAGAGCGACGGCGAGGCCAGCATTCAGAGGAGAGGAGGTTCACCAGAGGCCACGCAAACTTTACTCTGACACTTCCACTGTCTAACCCAGCACCCATCTGATGCTTTAATGTTCCTACAGAGACCCTCACAGGTAACCCAGTCAAAGGTTTCAGTCTCTACTAAAGGCCTTCTACACTTTATTCACCACAACTGGAACACAAACCTGAGATAAAAAAACAGCCAAACATGACAGAGAATGAACAGAATGTGATGAAAAACGAGCCAAATTCAAAGCAAACATCCATAAAACGACCAAATGTCACAAAATAACCAACACACACCTTAGATGAAAGACCAACAACTAAAATGTGAGAAAATAGGACACAAAACAACCAAAGTTAACGCAAACGACCACAAACCTCCATAAAACAACCAAAGTTAACGCAAACGACCACAAACCTCCATAAAACAACCAAAGTTAACGCAAACGACCACAAACCTCCATAAAACAACCAAAGTTAATGCAAACGACCACAAACCTCCATAAAACAACCAAAGTTAATGCAAACGACCACAAACCTCCATAAAACAACCAAAGTTAATGCAAACGACCACAAACCTCCATAAAACAACCAAAGTTAATGCAAACGACCACAAACCTCCATAAAACAACCAAAGTTAATGCAGACAATCACATAAAGATGTGAAATGACCAAAACACATCGCAGTAAGACAACCAAAATATAACACAAACATCTATAAAATGACCAAAGTTAAATACAGAATGATGGAAAATGACCAAAACATGATGCTATAAACTGAAAAAAATCCACAAACTACCACATAAATGCAGAACAACCAGCTCTAATACAAACCTCCACATAAAGCTTTTGTGTTTCACCCTCATAGTTCTAATATTTCATCTCCCAGATACAACTAAAGTCTCTACAATCAGCAGTTTGTTAAAATACAAATAAATCTATTAAATAGGTATTTTATTACTAATAGATCATTAAAAACTAGAGGAGACGTGGATCTAAACTGGAGGTTCTTCTAAAGACCGAAGCAGTTAAAGTGTCGTTGGTCTCGCTAACAGAACAAGCTGCTGTATTGCTGCTCAACAACAAACTGAACTTTAACGGCTTCAACTATTAGAACCAGTAGAACCCAGTAGAACCAGCAGAACGGTTCTGCTTCCTGCTAAACTTTCAGGTAACTAGCTGTCTGTAACTTGCTGCTCTGACGGGGGTTAATTAGGAGCTGCAGCTGCTCATTATTTCCAGAAACTGCCCGTTAGCATTACTGCTGTTTCCTTCGATAATGTGAGCCGATATCTTCTCATTGTCCTGCAGGATCATAAATCTGATGAGCCGCCTGTCGCTCCCCCATGAGCTTGCAGCGCCGCAGGCCATCCTTCACAGGCCGATGTGGGCGGACAGAAGAACCGGAGGTCCGACGGTCCGTCAGAGATGCGGCCGGTTCCCTCCGGTTCTCCCGGTAAAGTGCTCTAAACGCCACACGGGCGAACGATGGAACAACAAACCTTCTGCTGCAGTTTAGACAAAAAACGCCTTTTGAAAAATGGCACTTTGCTGCTGCTGAGAGAACGTTTATCATCAGCAACAAATGAAGAAGACATTATGCATGCAGCGAGGCCGCCCTGGCTTGTTCTACAAACAGCCCGACACCTGATTTATGGCACTAAACACTCGGATTAAACCCAATGGAGACACAGCGTTAGGGCCGTTAGCGCCACACCCGCTAGTCACATGATAACCAGACACTAACCAGCCACTAATCAGACGCTAACCAGCTGCTAATTAACCCCTAACCACCTGCTAATTAGCCGCTAACCAGGCACTATCCAACCATTAATGAACCACTAATCAACAACTAGCCAGACGCTAACAGCTTGAACCGACAGATGGACGCTTTCTCCATGTGTCTGAGAGTCACAGAGCAGAGTCCACATCTTTCAAACATCTGTTTATCATTTTGTTCTTCTACCAGCATGATTTACTCATTAACTGATGTTCTGCAGCACATTGGTGTCCTTAAATGTAAGATGTGAGCTGCAGGACACCTCGAGTTTCCCCAAGAGGATGAATATGTCTACCAATCTGCACAACATCTGTCCAACGTCTTTATAACATCTGTCCAACGTTTGTCCAATGTCTGTGTAACATCTGTCCAACGTCTTTATAACATCTGTCCAGAGGTTGGTGCTCAGTGTCTCTGGGAGGTTTTGCTGTTTTTCTCTTCATATTCTTGATATTTTCGGTTGTACAAGTAGAAACTCATCAGTAAACACACTGAAGAACATCAGAACTTCCTGTCAGAGCGATCAGACTTCATCTGAGGCTGAATTAAAGCTGCTTCACAGAGAACTTCTGGACCACCACCAACCAGCACAACGACCAGACGTCTCGACCACGACTAAACTGAAGATCTTTGACAGAGTACGACATCTAAAGAAACACTGAAATACAGCTATCACCATTTTCTGACATTCCAGACCAAATAACTAACGTAGAAAATCATCCACTGATTTATCAACGCGTTAGTTGAAGTCCAAAAGTTAATCTTCCTTACACCAAACTCCACTAGAAAAAGTTCTGGGAAGGTTTATGGATTAGTTAGAAACTAATTCAAAGTTCTGACATTTTAGAGAGCAAACAGCTGATGTAGAAAATAATGAATGAAGCCGTTAGTTGTGGTCCTGATTTAGCAGCTTTAATTGGTTTCTCTCTGGTTCTTCTGCTTCATTCTGTTCTGCATCCATTTCTTTTCTCTCTGCAGCACGTAGAATAATCAGACCTTTAAAATGATCTCAGCTTTCACTGCTTCTAAAACGTGTTACTGAGGCGTTCTGATGCTCGGTCTCGTCTCAGTCTAACGGTCCTTCGTCTGGTTTCTGTTCTGAAAGACATCCTGCGCCGTCAGCAGACTTTCAGACTCCACCCATCGGCGCCTCGGCGTCGCATCTGCCAAACGCTGCAGCCCCTGGCCCATTTCTGGAGGTGGCGGCGCCGAGGGAGCCGGCCGACGTGCGATCCTTCATGTGGACGAGGCGTGGGCAGCTCGGCCCTCTACAGGTGCCACCCGAGGAGGCCCGGCCCTCGGCCCTTTGTCCCGGAGCAGAGTGGGAGTGGGAGAGTTCAGCGGGTCACGGTGACCCGGCAGCATACCGAGCCTCTGACGGCAGCCTGAAGCCCAACACTCATTATTCCTGCTGAGGGAGGGACGGCTAATGACCCACACCATCAAACATTCACTACCAAGACTGCAGTGATTACCCACAGCACCAAGCAGAACTACAGTCTGGAAACATCTTTTAAACCACAAATGGTCTTCACATCGAAGAACAACAAAGGTTCTATCGTCAGATAATCGTGTTCCTCCACCTCTTAGATTCTGTTCAGAGTTTATTCAGTTTTATTTAGGACCAAAATCAAGTTCTGTAAAACACTTTGAGTGATTTTTGAGAATTTAATGTTTTTAGAGCTGATTTTTTTTCTGTTTTACTCTTTGAAAAAATGTGAGGTCATTTTGTAGACATTTTGATTCTGCACCGTGAAATATTGTGAGAACAGATGGAAGAGTTCCATCAGATCAGAATGACTGAATGGATCCAGGAGAGGATAAAAGTTTAACTATTGGTCCTTAAGAATGGAAAAAAGTACTGAATATTAAATCCAAACTGGTCTAGTGTCTCCATAAAGTTCCTCTAATTGTTTATCTATGGATGGATCCATGTTTCTACTAAAATACAGACTTTGGTCCACATTTCAACTGTTGAGGCTCTAACATCAGAACCTGATGTGTGGAAAATAGAACTCCAACACCTAGACCTCTATGAACACCTAGACCTCTATGAACACCTAGACCTCAGTGAACATCTAGACCTCAGTGAACATCTAGACCTCAGTGAACATCTAGACCTCAGTGAACATCTAGACCTCAGTGAACACCTAGACCTCAGTGAACATCTAGACCTCTGTGAACACCTAGACCTCTGTGAACATCTAGACCTCAGTGAACATCTAGACCTCAGTGAACATCTAGACCTCAGTGAACATCTAGACCTCAGTGAACATCTAGACCTCAGTGAACATCTAGACCTCAGTGAACATCTAGACCTCAGTGAACATCTAGACCTCTGTGAACATCTAGACCTCTGTGAACACCTAGACCTCTGTGAACATCTAGACCTCTGTGAACATCTAGACCTCAGTGAACATCTAGACCTCTGTGAACATCTAGACCTCAGTGAACATCTAGACCTCAGTGAACATCTAGACCTCAGTGAACATCTAGACCTCAGTGAACATCTAGACCTCTGTGAACATCTAGACCTCTGTGAACATCTAGACCTCTGTGAACATCTAGACCTCTATGAACTCCAGGTTCTGGTTCCTGTCAACGTCTATAAGCTGAAGCCTTGTCATTTATTAACTCTTTCATTAAGCTGATGGAACATTCTGTCGTCAACCATCTAAACGTTGTTTGTGACCTAAAGTTGATCTGAATCAGTAGATCAGATTATTTAAATCTTGCAGTTATGGCTTTAATGAAGTTGTGAATAAATCCTTTAATTACTTCTCATTGTGTAAAGTCTGACACACACATTTTTCCAGAGTCCATAAATCACTGAGATCCTCATGAATAAATGGATTTTAGTGAGTCAGAATCTTCCTTAAACTTCCACGTGTTTCCTAAAAACACATGAAGAGTTTAAATGCAGTCAGTTATTATAAAATGACGTGATCGTGATGAATGTGTGGTTTTATGGGAGTAATTCTCCTGTTCAGGATTAAACCTGCGTGTTAATAAAGCCCGGCTGTCTGCAGTGTTTCTCTGAAGCTCGTCGTCTTTCAGAGCAGCAGAAATAAAGCTGTGGCTTGTTTCCACCTTTCATGAGAGCTGGCGGCTTTAAAAAATGACTAAGTTTTGTTGATGTATGAATCGGCGGGGAGTCTATTTATCAGCAGGCCCGCTGCGGTCGCCTGCTCGGGTCCCTCAAGTCGCTGCCGCGTCGCTCCCCTTTGACTGATTAATTAGCCAATCAGAGGACATTTTTCACTGGGCGGCAGAATGCTTTATTTCAGCTAATGCTGCTTTGGATTCGCCGCCGCTCCGAGCCTCGTCGGCTCTTTGGGCCGCCTGAGCGCCGGGCCGAGGGCCGGGAGATAAATCAACGGTCCGGCCTCCACGCTGCTCCTAACGAAACCCCCGAGGAGGCCGGGGGGGGGGGGGGGGGGGGGGGGTCGGGGGGACGGCCGGGGCGCTGCTCGCCCTCCGATAAGCCCCGAACACAGCCTGCCAAAGCTTCACTTACTGCCGCCGTCGTTTGTCATCAGCTGAGTAATTGTGTGGAGGTGGAGGGGGAGAATGGGGGAGGATGGGGGAGGACGGAGGAGGCAGGGGGAGGCAGGGGGAGGTGATGGATCACTGAGCAGCCTGGAGATGGACAGGTGTTCTCTGCCCAGGTAAACTCTTCTATTAGAAACTGATTTATTTAACGAGATTCTGCAGCTGAATCCACTCAGTTTGGGTCAGAAACATTCATCTTTCTAAAGTCTGGGGTCACCGAGACAATTCCATGTTTTCCATTAAAACTAACTGAAATACCTCAAGAACCTCTGGAGGTTTTTCAGGGACGTTCTTGTGTCTTTCAATGACTTTAATTAGAAAACGGTAGTATCTGCAAATCACTAGAATGAGTGTTTGACAGCCCTCAACTTCACTAAGAATCTATAGTCTACATTTCTACACAATCGTTCAAAGTCTGGGCTCATCCAGAAATTCCATGTTTTCCAGTAAAACTCCCACTTTCATCCATGCGCTAACATAATCCTCATCATCAATGAGCCTTCCGACACCACTAGCTAACACAGCGTAGCATTAGAACACAGGAGTGATTCCAGGACAGAGCAGCAGAACATACAAACAACACCAGCAGCAGTTCTGAAGGTTCTCTCTGATCTTTGGGTTTATACTGTAGTTGGGAAAGATCAGATTTAAATTACAGTTAATGTTGTTCTATTTTAACTAAAGTTGATATTACTAGTTAATATATTAGTTAATAAGCGACAGAACGCAATTTTAAAACATTTGTCTTAGAGGCTTTGTGATGAGTTCATCACATTTCTACCAAATATCTGACACACTCAGCAGAGTTTTCAGTTCTAATACCTTTTGGTTCAGACTGAATGATGAATATTCTTACATGTGAACTTAAACCAAAATGTTTGTTTCATTTCCATTTATCAGATTACTGCAAACTCAAAGTGGTATTACAGCGATCACATTCAACATTTGGAGACTTTTTGTAAACCCAAGTACTTTAAGTGTCTTCTAAAGTGGTCTATTATGGGATGTCTACGCCGTTAGCCGGTAGCAGGACTGTGGTAGCTAACGTTAGCTCTGGTGCTAACAGCAGCATGTTTTACATTGAGGTGACCAGAACACAACCGGGCTTTTATTAAGAACACTTTCCTCCAACGAGCTCAGAGTCTTGTCTTTCTTTAACTTCCTTTCACTCAGTGCGTCCTGTGGATCCACTTTAATGGTTCAGCATCTAAATAAACTCCATCCATGAAATGTGAGAACAGACAGAAGAGTTCCATCTGATCAGAATGATTGAGCACAGTCTAATTATTGCTCCTTTAAAATGAGAAACAAGAAGCTGCTTTGGTTCCTAAACTGCTCCAAACATTGAAGGGAACGCTTCATTCTCAGGTCATTTTGTTCTCCATAAATCAAACGCTGTAGATCAGTGACTGGTCGGTGGAAATCTGAATTATTAGAGGAGGGATTCACTCCCTAACCACACAGATCTACAGCCCAGAAGTTCAGCTGGACTCATGTTATACTGTGTTGGTCAAGTGTTCTCTCAATGATTTGATCAGAACATCTACGTTCATCAACAGTTCATCTACTCTTCATACACTGTGATGTTTATTCTTCTCAACTTTTACCTTATTTTTAGTACTTAGTTGTTCTTTTTTTCTGGTTACTGTTCAATACCAGATTAGATTCAGAGTCTGATTCCCTGTTTGGGCACAAATTTGGCCGATAAAGTTGATTCTGGATCTAAAATACAGCGTTTGGTCGTCTTGTCGCCAACTGTTGAGTCCAACATCAGTAATAATAATACTAATAATCCATGTCTTTGAACACCAGTACCATGGATCCACATCTCCACTTTATCATGACTTACTTCCACAGAGCTGCAGGACTTTAGGTTAAAATAAACCCAGTGAGTTAAAACAAGACAGAAAACATCCAGAAACTGCTGGAGGATTTTTAGAGTTAGTGAACTAATTATTGGACATGAATTCAATCTAAAAACGGAGAAGTTTTCAGGTCCTGAATGGTAACGCTAACGAGGGATTTCACCTGAAACAGGTCAGAACGTGAACCTAGAGTCCAGGTGAACATTAAAACTACCTGAATAAATCTGTTCTCATGTTTGTCTCAAAACATCAGAGCAGCTTTGATCAGCAGCCATGTGGGTCAGAGAGTGTGTGTGTGTGTGTGTGTGTGTGTGTGTGTGTGTGTGTGTGTGTGTGTGTGTGTGTGTGTGTGTGTGTGTGTGTGTGAGCAGCGATAAGAGGCGAACAGGAAACGCATCACAGCTGAGGAAGGAAAGCAGCAGCGGTGGGTGGAGGTCAAACTGGAAGATTCATGAGGGAGGAGGCAGCAGATCCACATCTCCTGGTTTCACCTCAGCTACAAACTACAACTAGAGCTAAAACTAGAACCAAATTAGAACTAGAACCAGAACTCCCAGTAAACAGGTTGGAGTCATTCGATGGAGAACCCCTTCATGACCTCACTGTTGAAAATCCACCAAACCTGAACAAACCTCCTCAGAACCTTCTGGTTCTTCACCTCCAGTAACTTTATGAAGAGCCAGGTGTCCGTTTTCACCAGAACTCAGATGTTTCTCCTCCTAAATGTCATGGTTCCATCTGCTGGACTGATGAAGTTCTTCACAGTATGAAGGTAGAACTCTGATCATTAAATGATTCTGGACTTTTTCTTCTCTTTTTTTTGTTGAGACGGGTTTGGAATCGTTTTGGAAAGGTTTGTTTCATTTGGGTCAAGTTTGGAGTAATTTAGGGAGCGCTTTGAAGCATTTTTGATGAATTTCAACTATTTTCTGCAGTTTTCTGGTCTTTCTGGATCCACAGACCTGGAATGTTCTAAGTGAGACTAAACTTAAAGAGAAAGTTCTACAGTAGACCTACCGACAAAATCTACTGTTTTTTTTCAGCCTGAACTTCAACATAAGCAGAAATAATAAAAATACAACAATGTTCAGATTCAGGTTTTTCTGCAGGAATTCTAACTATTTCCTGGAGAACAGAAGGTGCGAGTTCTTAGAGTTTCTGCTGATTAGTTGGTGAGCAGACTCCATAAACCTGGAACTCTGTAAACATTCCCACTATGAAGGTAGAACTCATTAATCCTTGATCACTAATAAAGTTACTGGAGATAATCAGATGGTTCAGGTTTGTGGGTTCTGCAGCTCTGAGGTTCTAGCGTGTCGTACAGATCAGGGTTCAGGTTCTCGGCAGACTGCCTGCAGCCTGATTGGTCCATCAGCTCTCCTACAGAAGCCCAGACCTCCAGGGAAGCCATTGTGATGGTGTGTTTTCGATCTGGTCGATGCGTCCCTGCTGGCGGAGGAATAACAAGCCATAACCAAACGATTAGGGAGGAAATTACGCCGTGCATTGCTCACATTTCCAATGTTAATCAGCTGGGGAGCGCTGCCATTGTGATGTTATGGCTCAGCACCTGCAGGGAATACACAAGCCTTTCTCTGCAATTTATGGATCCTGAAGATGCCAATTCCTTCAAGCCAAATGCTGGAGATAAACAGAAGCAGCCAGAAGAGGCTGTTCACAGCCCTGTCATTGTCCTGCTGGATGGGTTCTGGGTCAGCAGGAACCTGATCTATCAAAGCCACTGATCCAGCCTTAATGAAGCACAGCAGCGTTCTGTCTGACGTCCTGGAGAACCAGAACCCATCTGACCCTGCAGAGCTTCATGAGGAAACAGGCTGATTTCTGATTTCAGAAAAAAGTTTCTGTCTTAACTCTCTGTGGTTCATTTTAAAGTCCTGCAGCTCTGAGGAACCAGAAGAACATGAAGGAGAGAACTCAGAGACGTCTTCTGTCCGTTAGAAGGATGGGCAGAGAAAATAAATCCAAGGTTGAATTTCTTTGATTGAAACTTGAATCCAGGTTTCCAGATGCTGGAATAAACGCATCCTGATGAAAGAGCTTCAGCTTAGATTTGGTTTTTTCTGACATGATGAGTTCATGAACTGTCTCAGAGCTACAAACCAGAAGTTTCTTCCTGCTTTTACAGTTTCTGGGTGTGAGGAGATTTAACGAATAAAAAATTAAAGTACCACAAAAGAGATGAAAAATCACAACAAACGGACACAAGATTACCAAAAGATCAACTATCAATTATGGGATGTATCCTAGTGATCATCAGTATTATGGGATGTATCTTCAGTGTTTCCCCTCCTATATGACCGACGAGGCGGGCCGCCTCTCTGCTACAGGCCACCGCCTCATTACAATTTTGCCGACATTGCCGCCTCACTGGTCCACGCCAAAAAAAAAAGTAAAGAGTAATGCTAAATATTAGAAAGCATTGACACATAAGTCCGGTATATTCACCGCTGAAATCAACAGAATTTCAGCCTTTTCTCGCCGTGGGTGAAGACAGCAGACACATCCCCGTTGGTCGGTAACACTCAGTTCTCTATGACATCTCGCGAGTTCGTGTTTCAAATGTCGGTCGTTCCGATTGGCGAACAACGAGCATGGCGGACAAGAAGCGGCAGCGCTCCATGGTTTCGTTTTTCGGGGCTAAAAGCAGGTGTGTATCACAGACATATGTCAAATTAAGGATCAAAACTATCGCATGTCATCCAAATAAAGTGAGCAACGCAGTGTGGGCATCGATCTCGCTTCCTTTACTGAGTTACTGTTCTGTTGTCCGCGGCGATACGAATTGACAGTGACTGTAAAAATGGCTCCAGTTAAAACATTTAGGCGACAAAACCCGTTCTACCCAACGAGACAAATGATTTCAACGGAATATAAAGCTCCTAGTTTCTTTTGATAAAATGATTTATAGAGTGCCTGAAATTACATCATTCAATGGCAAAACAAATTCTGTGTTCAAATTCTAGTTCTGTGTTCAAAAAGGGAACAGTTTTGAAAACAGAACTAACTCCTTCAGAAAACCAGCTGTTAACCCAGAGTTTAAGTTTTCTTTCACATTTTTAAGTAAAATGAAGGTCATAAGCTTTTTATTATAAATAAAAATGAATTTGGTACCTAACATGTAGTTGTTTTTAGAAAAAAGTAAAAGTCACCACTTGATTCCAGATTCAAGTCCTTTGTCGTCTTTTTCAAATGTGTAATAAGAACTGATGTGGCATTTAGGAATGGAGTGGAAATCTGACCAGAATATAACAGACTGGACTAGTTGACATGTTTTGATCACAAGAACAAGTGGGTTTATATTTGTCAGATTTTCTCCTTATCACTAATTTTTAGAAAAGAAACATGAACATTTTATTTAATTTAGTTTTTGGAAATGGCTACAAATACAACAAAATGTGCTCAAACTGTGCCTGAATGCCCCATTTTGAGTCTTGATTTGCAAAATTTTTACGGGGGGGGGGGGGGGGGCATGCCCTCGGAACCCCCTAGTTACTTCGTGCCTCCGGCCCGACCCACCACCTCACAGCCATTTAAACCCAGAGGAACACTGTGTGACCATCAGTATTATGGGATGTATCCTAGTGACCATCAGTATTATGGGATGTGTCCTAGTGACCATCAGTATTATGGGATGTATCCTAGTGACCATCAGTATTATGGGATGTGTCCTAGTGATCATCAGTATTATGGGATGTGTCCTAGTGACCATCAGTATTATGGGATGTGTCCTAGTGACCATCAGTATTATGGGATGTATCCTAGTGACCATCAGTATTATGGGATGTGTCCTAGTGACCATCAGTATTATGGGATGTATCCTAGTGACCATCAGTATTATGGGATGTATCCTAGTGACCATCAGTATTATGGGATGTATCCTAGTGACCATCAGTATTATGGGATGTATCCTAGTGACCATCAGTATTATGGGATGTGTCCTAGTGATCATCAGTATTATGGGATGTGTCCTAGTGACCATCAGTATTATGGGATGTGTCCTAGTGACCATCAGTATTATGGGATGTATCCTAGTGACCATCAGTATTATGGGATGTGTCCTAGTGACCATCAGTATTATGGGATGTGTCCTAGTGACCATCAGTATTATGGGATGTATCCTAGTGACCATCAGTATTATGGGATGTATCCTAGTGACCATCAGTATTATGGGATGTGTCCTAGTGACCATCAGTATTATGGGATGTATCCTAGTGACCATCAGTATTATGGGATGTATCCTAGTGACCATCAGTATTATGGGATGTATCCTAGTGACCATCAGTATTATGGGATGTATCCTAGTGATCATCAGTATTATGGGATGTGTCCTAGTGACCATCAGTATTATGGGATGTGTCCTAGTGTGATCAGTTTAGAGTCCTAGAAACAATCACTGGTTCCTGGATGTGTTTCTGGTTTCTGATAACTCATCAGAGAAACTTTAAAAAGTTCATTCTGGGTGAACTTTAAGGCTCATATCAACACCAAGACAACAGGTTCAGTGTTCAGACTGAGACTCCTGGATGGATTCAAACTGATCTGATGTTATGTATTAAATATTGGTTAAAGAATATGAAATTTGACTAAAATCATGCAAAAATCATCAAAAACGGTTAAAAAATTGTTCAAAATGACAAAAGATGTCCAAAATTACACTAAACTGTCACAAAATCAGCAAAATTTGTCAAAAAATGAGAAAAACCTTCCACACTGACTCAGTAGACCCATCAATAACTGGAGAAAGTTGTCTGTAGGTCTACAGGGGACGTTCTCCTCTGTGGACTTCAAGGACCTGGAACTATGGAAATATTCTGAAGTCTGAAGGTAGAACTCTGATCATTGATGAAGTTACTGCAGATGAAGAACCAGATGTTCTGAGGAGGTTCTGGTGAACTTTTCATGCTGTTCAGATGTGAACAGAAATGAATGAATCCTGTCAGTCTGAGATGAATAAATGTGAGCAGCAGGTGGATGAACTAACGAGGCTTTAGTTTGGTGCTTCTTTTTCCTCTTCAGTGACGTTTGAAGTGAGCAGAAGAACTTTGTTTTGCCGCCGTCATCACTTCATGTTTCTGCTCAGCTCCTGCTTTCCTCTAATACCGGCCGGCGGCTGAGCGAGGAGTAAATCCTTTAACGGGATTTAGCTGCTCTCCGCCACCATCACAGGCTAAAGCTGCTGCCGTGACACCACTAATCTGAAGCCAAGGGCTGCTGCTGCTCACATGACCCCCACCGACCAATCAGAGACCATCCACCAGGACCGACGCCCCCTACTGGACCACAGCAAACCCCTGACTGCAGACCAGATCAGACAACCAGGAACCACCATGTTCTCTCTGAACTAATGGTGTCTCCTCAGACTTCTGTGGAGGTTCTCGGTCATCCAGGTCCTGGAGATGGTAGGAGGTTCAGGAGAAACCAGCTGGAGGTTCATGAAGACGTTTCTGAAACATCTTCACACCTCCAGCTGGTTTCTCCTGAACCTCCTACCATCTCCTCATCCTGTAGATGTTCTTCTGTCTCCATGTGTCCTCTGTACTCTGCTCATCATCAGGAGATGTTCCACCATGCTGGATGGATCTCCAACAACTTTCTCTTCTTGTTGTAGCTTTGATTTTCCTCTTAGTCCAAAGTTCTTTAAAATAACGTAAAACTTTACCAATGTTTTCAACTTCTTAAATTTTCAAAAAATTACCTAAAAATGCTCCAAAATGACTCAAAATTAATCTAAACAACTTGAAACTGGTCCAAAAACGTCCAAATTCACTTTAAAACGATCCAGAATTACTTGAAAGTAGTTCAAAACGACTCAGACGTTTTTCTTTTCAGTCTCTCGTCGTCCGTCTTGTTTTCTGTCACATTTGTATCATTTTCTGTTTTTTCCCATTTTAACTCATTTTTTGGTCTCGTTTTGTCGTTTTGTGTATTTTTTGTTGTTTTCTGTCTTGTGTAGCGTCTCGTTTGTCATTTTGTTGAGTTTTTTTGTTGTTTTGTGTCTCATTTTGGGTCACATTTCTGTTTTCTTCTTGTTCTCTGTCTCATTTTTGTCATTGTGAGTTTAATTTGGGTTGTTCAGTGACTGTTTTTTGATGTTATCTTTCTTGTTTCTGTCACTTCATGTCTCTTATAGTGAACATCTCACCTGTTCTGGGTCTCTGGAGGATCGACTCCTCTTCCCAAAGATACAGTTCAGGTCGGTTTCACTGCGAGACGAGAGGTCCTTCCCTGGAAGCAGAGTTCAAAACCAGAAGGTTAAAACGTGTTCAGAGGTTATTTAGCAGAAACTAATCAGCAGAGAGAGTTAGAGACCATCAGAGGTTCTAAGATAATAAAAAAACAGGTTTAGAGACCATCAGAGGTTCTAAGATAATAAAAAAAAAACAGGTTTAGAGACCATCAGAGGTTCTAAGATAATAAAAAACAGGTTTAGAGACCATCAGAGGTTCTAATATAATAAAAAAAACAGGTTTAGAGACCATCAGAGGTTCTAAGATAATAAAAAAAAAAACAGGTTTAGAGACCATCAGAGGTTCTAAGATAATAAAAAACAGGTTTAGAGACCATCAGAGGTTCTAATATAATAAAAAAACAGGTTTAGAGACCATCAGAGGTTCTAATATAATAAAAAAAACAGGTTTAGAGACCATCAGAGGTTCTAATATAATAAAAAAAAACAGGTTTAGAGACCATCAGAGGTTCTAATATAATAAAAAAAACAGGTTTAGAGACCATCAGAGGTTCTAAGATAATAAAAAACAGGTTTAGAGACCATCAGAGGTTCTAATATAATAAAAAAACAGGTTTAGAGACCATCAGAGGTTCTAATATAATAAAAAAAAAAACAGGTTTAGAGACCATCAGAGGTTCTAATATAATAAAAAACAGGTTTAGAGACCATCAGAGGTTCTACACAAGAATAGAAGAACTCAGAGGTTTGGCCAGGTAGGTGTGTGTGTCTGTAGTGTGTGTATTTGTGTGTATTTGTGTGGTTCCCTGCTGTAGGATGAAACAGCAAAGGAAAATAAACGAGTGGTGAGCAGGGCGACCCGTCTGAGCGGTTCTGTTCTGCAGCTGCTTCCTCTTCCTCTGATAACGCCGTCGTATTTATTCTTCTGAAGTCCTGCAGGTCTGAGGAACCCAACCAAGAACGCCAGGAGAACGCTAAAATAACCCATCTGACCCGATCCCACCAGGAAGAACAAAGAACACCAAGTTTAACCTCTGATGTTCTAACATCATCAGAACCAGAAACAACTGGAACCGAATGAAGACTGAGAAGTCCAGTTAGAGAACAGAGACAGGAAGTGAAGAACAACGAGATGCAGAACGACAGAACGTAAAAGAAATGAACTTTAAACTGCTGAACACCTAAAATAAAGACAGACACACTAAATGTTCAGACACACAACCACTTATGAACCTTAAAGACACAAAATCAACACAAAAATATGAACATTTCCTCCAAAACATGAAACAACACAAGATTTAAAATCACCGGACACAGGAGGAACATTACAGAAACACAGGAGGAACATTACAGGAACACAGGAGGAACATTACAGGAACACTGGAGGAACATTACAGAAACACAGGAGGAACATTACAGGAACACTGGAGGAACATTACAGGAACACATGAGGAACATTACAGGAACACTGGAAGAACATTACAGAAACACTGGAGGAACATTACAGGAACACATGAGGAACATTACAGGAACACATGAGGAACATTACAGGAACACAGGAGGAACATTACAGGAACACTGGAGGAACATTACAGGAACACTGGAGGAACATTACAGGAACACTGGAAGAACATTACAGGAACACATGAGGAACATTACAGGAACACTGGAAGAACATTACAGGAACACTGGAGGAACATTACAGGAACACTGGAGGAACATTACAGGAACACTGGAGGAACATTACAGGAACACTGGAAGAACATTACAGGAACACATGAGGAACATTACAGGAACACATGAGGAACATTACAGGAACACTGGAGGAACATTACAGGAACACAGGAGGAACATTACAGGAACACTGGAGGAACATTACAGGAACACTGGAGGAACATTACAGGAACACTGGAGGAACATTACAGGAACACAGGAGGAACATTACAGGAACACTGGAGGAACATTACAGGAACACATGAGGAACATTACAGGAACACTGGAGGAACATTACAGGAACACATGAGGAACATTACAGGAACACTGGAGGAACATTACAGGAACACAGGAGGAACATTACAGGAACACTGGAGGAACATTACAGGAACACATGAGGAACATTACAGGAACACATGAGGAACATTACAGGAACACTGGAGGAACATTACAGGAACACAGGAGGAACATTACAGGAACACAGGAGGAACATTACAAGAACACATGAGGAACATTACAGGAACACTGGAGGAACATTACAGGAACACTGGAGGAACATTACAGGAACACATGAGGAACATTACAGGAACACAGGAGGAACATTACAGGAACACAGGAGGAACATTACAGGAACACATGAGGAACATTACAGGAACACAGGAGGAACATTACAGGAACACTGGAGGAACATTACAGGAACACTGGAGGAACATTACAGGAACACATGAGGAACATTACAGGAACACTGGAGGAACATTACAGGAACACTGGAGGAACATTACAGGAACACATGAGGAACATTACAGGAACACAGGAGGAACATTACAGGAACACAGGAGGAACATTACAAGAACACATGAGGAACATTACAGGAACACTGGAGGAACATTACAGGAACACTGGAGGAACATTACAGGAACACATGAGGAACATTACAGGAACACAGGAGGAACATTACAGGAACACAGGAGGAACATTACAGGAACACATGAGGAACATTACAGGAACACAGGAGGAACATTACAGGAACACATGAGGAACATTACAGGAACACATGAGGAACATTACAGGAACACATGAGGAACATTACAGGAACACAGGAGGAACATTACAGGAACACAGGAGGAACATTACAGGAACACTGGAGGAACATTACAGGAACACAGGAGGAACATTACAGGAACACTGGAAGAACATTACAGGAACACATGAGGAACATTACAGGAACACTGGAGGAAAATTACAGGAACACATGAGGAACATTACAGGAACACAGGAGGAACATTACAGGAACACAGGAGGAACATTACAGGAACACAGGAGGAACATTACAGGAACACAGGAGGAACATTACAGGAACACAGGAGGAACATTACAGGAACACAGGAGGAACATTACAGGAACACATGAGGAACATTACAGGAACACATGAGGAACATTACAGGAACACTGGAAGAACATTACAGGAACACAGGAGGAACATTACAGGAACACAGGAGGAACATTACAGGAACACAGGAGGAACATTACAGGAACACAGGAGGAACATTACAGGAACACATGAGGAACATTACAGGAACACTGGAAGAACATTACAGGAACACAGGAGGAACATTACAGGAACACATGAGGAACATTACAGGAACACATGAGGAACATTACAGGAACACAGGAGGAACATTACAGGAACACTGGAGGAACATTACAGGAACACATGAGGAACATTACAGGAACACATGAGGAACATTACAGGAACACATGAGGAACATTACAGGAACACATGAGGAACATTACAGGAACACAGGAGGAACATTACAGGAACACAGGAGGAACATTACAGGAACACAGGAGGAACATTACAGGAACACAGGAGGAACATTACAGGAACACTGGAGGAACATTACAGGAACACAGGAGGAACATTACAGGAACACTGGAAGAACATTACAGGAACACAGGAGGAACATTACAGGAACACTGGAAGAACATTACAGGAACACAGGAGGAACATTACAGGAACACATGAGGAACATTACAGGAACACTGGAGGAACATTACAGAAACACAGGAGGAACATTACAGGAACACAGGAGGAACATTACAGGAACACAGGAGGAACATTACAGGAACACAGGAGGAACATTACAGAAACACAGGAGGAACATTACAGGAACACAGGAGGAACATTACAGAAACACAGGAGGAACATTACAGGAACACAGGAGGAACATTACAGGAACACAGGAGGAACATTACAGGAACACTGGAGGAACATTACAGGAACACAGGAGGAACATTACAGGAACACAGGAGGAACATTACAGAAACACAGGAGGAACATTACAGGAACACTGGAAGAACATTACAGGAACACAGGAGGAACATTACAGGAACACTGGAAGAACATTACAGGAACACAGGAGGAACATTACAGGAACACATGAGGAACATTACAGGAACACTGGAGGAACATTACAGGAACACAGGAGGAACATTACAGAAACACAGGAGGAACATTACAGGAACACAGGAGGAACATTACAGGAACACAGGAGGAACATTACAGGAACACAGGAGGAACATTACAGGAACACTGGAGGAACATTACAGGAACACAGGAGGAACATTACAGAAACACAGGAGGAACATTACAGGAACACAGGAGGAACATTACAGGAACACAGGAGGAACATTACAGGAACACAGGAGGAACATTACAGGAACACATGAGGAACATTACAGGAACACAGGAGGAACATTACAGGAACACTGGAGGAACATTACAGGAACACAGGAGGAACATTACAGGAACACAGGAGGAACATTACAGGAACACAGGAGGAACATTACAGGAACACAGGAGGAACATTACAGGAACACTGGAGGAACATTACAGGAACACATGAGGAACATTACAGGAACACTGGAAGAACATTACAGGAACACAGGAGGAACATTACAGGAACACATGAGGAACATTACAGGAACACATGAGGAACATTACAGGAACACAGGAGGAACATTACAGGAACACAGGAGGAACATTACAGGAACACAGGAGGAACATTACAGGAACACAGGAGGAACATTACAGGAACACTGGAAGAACATTACAGGAACACAGGAGGAACATTACAGGAACACATGAGGAACATTACAGGAACACTGGAGGAACATTACAGGAACACAGGAGGAACATTACAGAAACACAGGAGGAACATTACAGGAACACAGGAGGAACATTACAGGAACACTGGAAGAACATTACAGGAACACAGGAGGAACATTACAGGAACACATGAGGAACATTACAGGAACACAGGAGGAACATTACAGGAACACAGGAGGAACATTACAGAAACACAGGAGGAACATTACAGGAACACAGGAGGAACATTACAGGAACACAGGAGGAACATTACAGGAACACTGGAAGAACATTACAGGAACACAGGAGGAACATTACAGGAACACATGAGGAACATTACAGGAACACTGGAGGAACATTACAGGAACACAGGAGGAACATTACAGAAACACAGGAGGAACATTACAGGAACACAGGAGGAACATTACAGGAACACAGGAGGAACATTACAGGAACACAGGAGGAACATTACAGAAACACAGGAGGAACATTACAGGAACACAGGAGGAACATTACAGAAACACAGGAGGAACATTACAGGAACACAGGAGGAACATTACAGGAACACAGGAGGAACATTACAGGAACACTGGAGGAACATTACAGAAACACAGGAGGAACATTACAGGAACACAGGAGGAACATTACAGGAACACAGGAGGAACATTACAGAAACACAGGAGGAACATTACAGGAACACAGGAGGAACATTACAGGAACACAGGAGGAACATTACAGGAACACAGGAGGAACATTACAGGAACACAGGAGGAACATTACAGAAACACAGGAGGAACATTACAGGAACACTGGAGGAACATTACAGGAACACTGGAGGAACATTACAGGAACACTGGAAGAACGTTACAGGAACAGGAGGAACATTACAGGAACACAGGAGGAACATTACAGGAACACATGAGGAACATTACAGGAACACTGGAAGAACGTTACAGGAACAGGAGGAACATTACAGGAACACAGGAGGAACATTACAGGAACAGGAGGAACACTGGAAGCTCTGAGAGGCTCTGCACAGTGCTGACGGACGGTTACAGGAACGCTACCGGAACAATGTAAGAACACTGTAGAAACATTCTCAGAACCAGAACGTTCTATGTGGAGGTTCTACCTGATGGTTCTACCTGGAGGTTCTGTGAGAGAAGCAGAGTGTCAGTGACCTTCCAGCCTCTCTAACAGCTTAGCAGCTCTAGATCCATCAGCAGCTTCAGTCTGAAACATGCAAACAGCCGTTACCTGGAGACAGCTAACCGTGTCCAGGTAACCGTGTCCAGGGAACCGTGTCCAGGGAACGGCTGGACCGGACCCCAACCCCACACAGAACCTCAAACACTCACAGGATCTAAACATTTGACGGATCTCAGAACTCAGGTTTCCTCAGACAGGAACACGCGTGTGTGTTGCGTCTCTCAGGTGTTGAGTTTCCAGAAACAGGTGAACCGACAGGTCAGACGTGTTCTTCTGATCTGATGCCAGCTCAGGTTTCTAACCGACACTGAAATAAAAACTAAGCTCCTGTTAAAGATCCACCCAGAAACCAGCTCCAGAATCAGCTTCTAACCAACGATTAGAAGAACAAAAGACAACCTCATCTGTGAACATCAGCTGTTACTAAACCTGGACTCTTTGAATCATTTTCTTCTCTGTGGTTCATTTTAAAGTCCAGCAGCTCTGAGGAACCAGACTGAAGGAGGACAGAACTCTGATGTGTTCTGGCAGTGGGACTCACAAATCAGCTCCAATTTGGGCTAAAATGACAAAACTTTGATAAAAATGACTTCAACTTTGTCTAAAGTGACTAAATTTTTTAAAATGAGTCAAAACTTACTTAAAATGTCAAAATGTTGTCAAAAATAGGTAGTTGCTAGAGGTACGGACCCGTACTTTTCATTTGCCAATCAGATACGCGAGATCTGGTCAGGTGACTCCCGGTAGACGCTGGAGGTACGGACCCTAAACCTGACCCTAACACTAACCCTAACCTTAACCTTTGCTTACCTTTCAACAGTTTGCAGTGGTTAGCAGCTTCCTGACTCGCGAGACTCGCGTACGGGTCCGTATCTGTCTGGCAAATGGAAAGTGCCGTATCCGTAGGCCACAGGCTACGGGTACGGGTCCGTATCTGTAGACACTACCTCAAAAATATTAAAAATGAAAGTGCCACATACGGTGTCTCTGTGGTTGTCTTTGTCTCCAGCATTTACTAACATCTGGTGATGTTCCTCACCAGATCTGGAGCAAAGAAACGTCAAAACAACGGCAGAAGAAATCAGCCAAAAAGACGACATGAAGTCCAGGTTGAGATCTCCGTTGGGTTTGAAAGAGTAAGATTAAAGCCTGACTGTTTTCACTGCTCTATCTGCTGGAATAAAGTTAGCTAACCTTTACCTTAGCTCTACTTATTCCTCCTCCCTTCATCATTCTTCTCCTCTAGGAGCTCTGAGGAACATCAGCAGCTCTTCTGATATCCTCTCCTTTAAAACATCTCCACTCATGTCTCTATCCTGGTAAAGATGAAGCAGAATCAAGAAATGAATCGTGGAGTTCTGAACAAAATGTGTTAGAACTATGAAATCAGTTCATCGCCGAGTCAAAAATTCCATTAAGGTGTTCCTGATTTATCACAATCACAAGGAGGTGGAGGACAACCTGGACATAAAGTCCAGGAACCTGCTCCCTGTGTTCATCTGGTCTGAGGTTCCTCCTTATCAGAGCTCAGGTTCTGTTTCTGGGGCAGTAAACGGAGAAGCCAGATGCCCCCAACAGGAAACCAGAAGCTCTGAATGACGTAAAGCAGATGAAGAACAGATTCTGATCCGACCGACGACAAACACGTTAACATGGAGGAATAATAACTTTAACACGTGTTCAAGGACGAGGAAAACCAGGATCAGCTGCAGGTTTAGGTCATAGAAACACAGTCTGTGGTTGTTTTGTGTCTCTTTGTGGTTGTTTTGTGTCTCTGTGGCTGTTTTGTGTCATTTTGTGGTTGTTTTGTCTCTTTGTGGTCGTTTTGTGTCTCTTTGTGGTTGTTTTGTGTCTCTTTGTGGTTGTTTTGTGTCATTTTGTGGTTGTTTTATGTCTGTGGTTGTTTTGTGTCATTTTGTGGCTGTTTTGTGTCTCTGTGGTTGTTTTGTCTCTTTGTGGTCATTTTGTCTCTCTTTGTGGTCATTTTGTCTCTCTTTGTGGTCATTTTGTCTCTCTCTGTGGTTGTTTTGCGTCTCTGTGGTTGTTTTGCGTCTCTGTGGTTGTTTTATGTCTGTGGTTGTCTTGCATCTCTTTGTGGTTGTTTTGTGTCTCTGTGGTTGTTTTATGTCTGTGGTTGTCTTGCATCTCTTTGTGGTTGTTTTGTGTCTCTGTGGTTGTTTTGCGTCTCTGTGGTTGTTTTACGTCTCTTTGTGGTTGTTTTGCGTCACTTTGTGGTTTACTTTGTGGTTTTGCGTCACTTTGTGGTTTTGCGTCACTTTGTGGTTTTGCGTCTCTTTGCGGTTGTTTTGTGTCTGTGGTTGTTTTGCATCTCTTTGTGGTTGTTTTGTGTCTCTGTGGTTGTTTTGCGTCTCTTTGCGGTTGTTTTGTGTCTCTGTGGTTGTTTTGCATCTCTGGCTGTTTTGTGTCTCTGTGGTTGTTTTGCGTCACTTTGTGGTTTTGCGTCACTTTGTGGTTGTTTTGTGTCTCTTTGTGGTTGTTTGCGTCACTTTGTGGTTGTTTTGCGTCACTTTGTGGTTTTGCGTCACTTTGTGGTTGTTTTGTGTCTCTTTGTGGTTGTTTTGTGTCTCTTTGTGGTTTTGCGTCTTTTTGTGGTTGTTTGTGTCTTTTTGTGGTCATGTTGTGTCTCCCTGTGGTTGTTTTGTGTCTCTTTGTGGTCATGTTGTGTCTTTTTGTGGTCATGTTGTGTCTTTTTGTGGTCATGTTGTGTCTCTGTGGTTGTTTTCTGTCTCTCTGTGGTTGTTTTGTGTCTCTTTGTGGTCATGTTGTGTCTCTCTGTGGTTGTTTTCTGTCTCTCTGTGGTTGTTTTGTGTCTCTTTGTGGTCATGTTGTGTCTCTCTGTGGTTGTTTTGTGTCTCTCTGTGGTTGTTTTGTGTCTCTCTGTGGTTGTTTTCTGTCTCTTTGTGGTTGTTTTCTGTCTCTGTGGTTGTTTTGTGTCTCTTTGTGGTTGTTTTCTGTCTCTCTGTGGTTGTTTTCTGTCTCTTTGTGGTCATGTTGTGTCTCTCTGTGGTTGTTTTGTGTCTCTTTGTGGTTGTTTTCTGTCTCTGTGGTTGTTTGTGTCTCTTTGTGGTTGTTTTCTGTCTCTCTGTGGTTGTTTTGTGTCTCTTTGTGGTCATGTTGTGTCTCTCTGTGGTTGTTTTGTGTCTCTTTGTGGTTGTTTTCTGTCTCTCTGTGGTTGTTTTGTGTCTCTTTGTGGTCATGTTGTGTCTCTCTGTGGTTGTTTTGTGTCTCTTTGTGGTTGTTTTGTGTCTCTCTGTGGTTGTTTTGTGTCTCTCTGTGGTTGTTTTGTGTCTCTCTGTGGTCATGTTGTGTCTCTCTGTGGTTGTTTTCTGTCTCTCTGTGGTTGTTTTGTGTCTCTTTGTGGTCATGTTGTGTCTTTGTGGTTGTTTTGTGTCTCTTTGTGGTCATGTTGTGTCTCTTTGTGGTTGTTTTCTGTCTCTTTGTGGTCATGTTGTGTCTCTCTGTGGTTGTTTTGTGTCTCTTTGTGGTCATGTTGTGTCTCTTTGTGGTTGTTTTCTGTCTCTTTGTGGTTGTTTTCTGTCTCTCTGTGGTTGTTTTGTGTCTCTTTGTGGTCATGTTGTGTCTCTTTGTGGTTGTTTTCTGTCTCTCTGTGGTTGTTTTGTGTCTCTCTGTGGTTGTTTTCTGTCTCTCTGTGGTTGTTTTCTGTCTCTCTGTGGTTGTTTTGTGTCTCTTTGTGGTCATGTTGTGTCTCTTTGTGGTCATGTTGTGTCTCTTTGTGGTCATGTTGTGTCTCTCTGTGGTTGTTTTGTGTCTCTCTGTGGTTGTTTTGTGTCTCTCTGTGGTTGTTTTGTGTCTCTCTGTGGTTGTTTTCTGTCTCTTTGTGGTTGTTTTCTGTCTCTGTGGTTGTTTTGTGTCTCTTTGTGGTTGTTTTCTGTCTCTCTGTGGTTGTTTTCTGTCTCTTTGTGGTCATGTTGTGTCTCTCTGTGGTTGTTTTGTGTCTCTTTGTGGTTGTTTTCTGTCTCTGTGGTTGTTTTGTGTCTCTTTGTGGTTGTTTTCTGTCTCTCTGTGGTTGTTTTCTGTCTCTTTGTGGTCATGTTGTGTCTCTCTGTGGTTGTTTTGTGTCTCTTTGTGGTCATGTTGTGTCTCTCTGTGGTTGTTTTGTGTCTCTTTGTGGTTGTTTTCTGTCTCTGTGGTTGTTTTGTGTCTCTTTGTGGTTGTTTTCTGTCTCTCTGTGGTTGTTTTGTGTCTCTTTGTGGTCATGTTGTGTCTCTCTGTGGTTGTTTTGTGTCTCTTTGTGGTTGTTTTGTGTCTCTCTGTGGTTGTTTTGTGTCTCTCTGTGGTCATGTTGTGTCTCTCTGTGGTTGTTTTCTGTCTCTCTGTGGTTGTTTTGTGTCTCTTTGTGGTTGTTTTGTGTCTCTCTGTGGTTGTTTTGTGTCTCTCTGTGGTCATGTTGTGTCTCTCTGTGGTTGTTTTCTGTCTCTCTGTGGTTGTTTTGTGTCTCTTTGTGGTCATGTTGTGTCTTTTTGTGGTTGTTTTGTGTCTCTTTGTGGTCATGTTGTGTCTCTTTGTGGTTGTTTTCTGTCTCTTTGTGGTCATGTTGTGTCTCTCTGTGGTTGTTTTGTGTCTCTTTGTGGTCATGTTGTGTCTCTTTGTGGTTGTTTTCTGTCTCTCTGTGGTTGTTTTGTGTCTCTTTGTGGTCATGTTGTGTCTCTTTGTGGTTGTTTTCTGTCTCTCTGTGGTTGTTTTGCATGTCTTTGTGGGTCAGTGAACACTACATTCCTCCTGCCTCCTATCAGTTGTGTCCTTGACCAGCAGGTCTGAGCTTCCTGAGGTTGGACGTTACTGAACGGTTATAAATAAGCTGCTGAGCAGATCTGGGATCAGATAGTGGAGGACGACTGCAGAGTCCAGGCAGGAACCTGAAGACTTTCACAGCTGATCTGAACATTACAGGTAAAGCCACAGTAATGTTCCTCAGAGCTTCTATCAGACGTTCAGACTCCTGATCTTCACCAGTTCTTCATTAGACGTTTAGAAGTGTGTTTATGGAGGAAATGACCAGAAACCAGATTTATTCTTCACACTGTGGATGGATGTAAACCTGATCTGGTGCTTTCAGACACACGCTGAACATTAAGGACAGTTTCTGGATTAGTTTTAGTCGTTCTACCTCAGTCTGATCAGATGTTAATAAATGATCCTTCCATCATCTCCAATAGTTCAACCTCCTACTGATGGTCACACTAGGATACATCCCATAATTCTGGTTTCTTCTGGAAAATTTGCATTTTTGTTGTGATTTTTCATCTTATTTGTGTTGATTTTTCGTATTTTTGTGGTAGTTTAGCATCTTTTTACGATGACTTTGTGAGTTTTTCTGATCATTTTGACTCTCTTGTAGTGATTCTGTGTTTTTGTGGTAATATCCCTTTTTAGTTTGATCTGGACTCAGTTTTTACCAGAACTCAGATGTTTCTCCTCCTAAATGTCATGGTAGGGGGGGCATGGATCAGTGGGTAGAGTGGCCGTCTTGTAACTGGAAGGTTGCTGGTTTGATCCTCGGCCCGTTGTGTTCATGTTGAGGTGTCCCTGAGTAAGACACCTAACCCCTAACTGCTCCTGATGGGTCGTGGTTAGCGCCTTGCATGGCAGCTTCATCAGTGTGTGAATGTGACGTATCATGTGAAGCGCTTTGGATAAAAGCTCTAGATAAATACAACCATTTAGTATTTGTTCTATCTGCTGGACAGATGAAGTTCTGAAAAAGTCCATTAAAAGGTGATAAATGTGGAACCTCCTCTATGGATGAAGGCAGAACTCTGATCATTAATGAAGCTACTGCAGATGAAGACCCAGATGTTCTGAGGAGGTTCTGGTTTATTCTTTCACCACTAATGGAGGCTGAACCCACCTTTAGTGAACTTCATGTAGTGGACCCTTTTCCTGGAGGTCTTGGATTTCTCCTCCAGACTGAATCCTTTCTGGTCGTCTGCTGCACTTTCTACATGAACAAAACAACAATAAATAAACATTTTTAAATAAAATCAAAGCTCCAGCTTCGGCTCAGTGTGGCAGAGTTTCTCTCCTGAACGTTACACTGCAGCGCCCCCTTCTGTCCAACAGCAACACATGGCTGAATAAACACGTTTTCTATCAGTGGCACCACTTCTACACACAACAGCAAACCCTCCACGGGTTCTCAGCTGGTTCTGTGTAAATACATCATTAATACACTTCCTGTCCAGAATAACAGCCTCTACCTTACAGGGGGACCCAAAAGTCTGGAAACAAAGTTTAACTGCAGTGTCTATTTCAGTGGGGGGTGCATGAATTCACTCTTATTTTACCCATTTTTGTTATAGCATAATAACTTAAAAGCATAGTATTTGCAGAGTGCAATAACTCTGAAGACAATAAATAGAAGCATAAGGTCCAGGTTTGCTGGAGCAGAACTTCTAAATGCAGGCCATCACTGTCAGATTTCAAAACTCTTGATGGTAAAGTATCTGACAGTTAATTTTTTAAACATCCAAAAGTACTATGAGGCAACATTTACTGTCCAGTTTGAGGAACCTTCATAAGCATGAATGAAGATACATTCCAGAAGATACCAGTGTAACCAGTTGGTGGAAACGTTCACGTCTTTGTGTAAGAAACAAACATGAACATGTGGAAATATGTTTGTTTTACACTAATCTGTTATTTAGATTATAGACTTTCATTTGTTTCCAAACTTTTGGGTCACCCTGGATTTAACTGAGCAAACGGGTCAGAACCTTCCACTGGATAATCACTGCAGTGATGACAACACCTTATTTAACCCTAGCTGATGCAGGGAGGAGCTTCTCATCTCCTGGTCATAAAGGATGTTCATCTGTCTCTGAAGGGTCAGATTATTGGCCTGCATCAAGCAAAGAAAACAACTAAGGAGATGAAACGACGAAAATCAGGTTAAGAACCGTCCAACGCATCATTAGAACCTGAAGGATGGAGGAGAACCTTCATCTTCAGGAACAAACTCTGAGATGATGGTAGGATGTCGTTGTGACTCCACAGTGATGATCAGGCATCTCTACCAAACATGTGGTCAAAAATCAACTCCGGATCAACAGCTGGAGTCTTCAGAAAGTTCTCCAGAAACAGTCTTCAAGCAGTTCAGAGTCTGATGTGGATAAATAAATACTGTGACGCTGCAGAAGCTCCTCGAAGAGATGAAGCAGAGAATGAGAGCTGAAGGTCCACTGAGATGTTAGAGACCGGCAGTGTGTGTGTCCTCTGTGTGTGTCCTCTGTGTGTGTCCTCTGTGTGTGTCCTCTGTGTGTGTCCTCTGTGTGTGTGTCCTCTGTGTGTGTGTCCTCTGTGTGTGTCCTCTGTGTGTGTCCTCTGTGTGTGTGTCCTCTGTGTGTGTGTCCTCTGTGTGTGTGTCCTCTGTGTGTGTGTCCTCTGTGTGTGTGTCTCTGTGTGTGTGTCCTCTGTGTGTGTGTCCTCTGTGTGTGTCCTCTGTGTGTGTGTGTCCTCTGTGTGTGTGTCCTCTGTGTGTGTCCTCTGTGTGTGTGTGTCCTCTGTGTGTGTGTCCTCTGTGTGTGTGTCCTCTGTGTGTGTGTGTCCTCTGTGTGTGTCCTCTGTGTGTGTCCTCTGTGTGTGTCCTCTGTGTGTGTCCTCTGTGTGTGTCCTCTGTGTGTGTCCTCTGTGTGTGTCCTCTGTGTGTGTGTCCTCTGTGTGTGTCCTCTGTGTGTGTGTCCTCTGTGTGTGTGTCCTCTGTGTGTGTCCTCTGTGTGTGTCCTCTGTGTGTGTGTCCTCTGTGTGTGTCCTCTGTGTGTGTCCTCTGTGTGTGTGTCCTCTGTGTGTGTCCTCTGTGTGTGTGTCCTCTGTGTGTGTCCTCTGTGTGTGTCCTCTGTGTGTGTCCTCTGTGTGTGTCCTCTGTGTGTGTCCTCTGTGTGTGTGTCCTCTGTGTGTGTCCTCTGTGTGGTGTCCTCTGTGTGTGTGTCCTCTGTGTGTGTCCTCTGTGTGTGTGTCCTCTGTGTGTGTCCTCTGTGTGTGTGTCTCTGTGTGTGTGTCCTCTGTGTGTGTCCTCTGTGTGTGTCCTCTGTGTGTGTCCTCTGTGTGTGTCCTCTGTGTGTGTCCTCTGTGTGTGTGTCCTCTGTGTGTGTGTCCTCTGTGTGTGTCCTCTGTGTGTGTCCTCTGTGTGTGTGTCCTCTGTGTGTGTGTCCTCTGTGTGTGTCCTCTGTTGTGTCCTCTGTGGTGTGTCCTCTGTGTGTGTCCTCTGTGTCCTCTGTGTGTGTCCTCTGTGTGTGTCCTCTGTGTGTGTGTCCTCTGTGTGTCCTCTGTGTGTGTCCTCTGTGTGTGTCCTCTGTGTGTCCTCTGTGTGTGTGTCCTCTGTGTGTGTGTCCTCTGTGTGTCCTCTGTGTGTGTCCTCTGTGTGTCCTCTGTGTGTCCTCTGTGTGTGTGTCCTCTGTGTGTGTGTCCTCTGTGTGTCCTCTGTGTGTGTCCTCTGTGTGTGTCCTCTGTGTGTCCTCTGTGTGTGTCCTCTGTGTGTGTCCTCTGTGTGTGTGTCCTCTGTGTGTGTGTCCTCTGTGTGTGTCCTCTGTGTGTGTGTCCTCTGTGTGTGTGTCCTCTGTGTGTGTCCTCTGTGTGTGTGTCCTCTGTGTGTGTGTCCTCTGTGTGTGTCCTCTGTGTGTCCTCTGTGTGTGTGTCCTCTGTGTGTGTGTCCTCTGTGTGTCCTCTGTGTGTGTCCTCTGTGTGTGTGTCCTCTGTGTGTCCTCTGTGTGTGTCCTCTGTGTGTGTGTCCTCTGTGTGTGTCCTCTGTGTGTCCTCTGTGTGTGTCCTCTGTGTGTCCTCTGTGTGTGTCCTCTGTGTGTCCTCTGTGTGTGTGTCCTCTGTGTGTCCTCTGTTGTGTGTCCTCTGTGTGTGTGTCCTCTGTGTGTCCTCTGTGTGTGTCCTCTGTGTGTCCTCTGTGTGTGTCCTCTGTGTGTGTCCTCTGTGTGTGTGTCCTCTGTGTGTGTCCTCTGTGTGTCCTCTGTGTGTGTCCTCTGTGTGTCCTCTGTGTGTGTGTCCTCTGTGTGTCCTCTGTTGTGTGTCCTCTGTGTGTGTGTCCTCTGTGTGTGTGTCCTCTGTGTGTGTGTCCTCTGTGTGTGTGTCCTCTGTGTGTGTGTCCTCTGTGTGTGTCCTCTGTGTGTCCTCTGTGTGTGTGTCCTCTGTGTGTGTGTCCTCTGTGTGTGTGTCCTCTGTGTGTGTCCTCTGTGTGTGTCCTCTGTGTGTCCTCTGTGTGTGTCCTCTGTGTGTCCTCTGTGTGTGTGTCCTCTGTGTGTCCTCTGTTGTGTGTCCTCTGTTGTGTGTCCTCTGTTGTGTGTCCTCTGTTGTGTGTCCGTTGTGTGTCCGTTGTGTGTCCGTACCGTTGCTGTTGTTCTGACTGTGACAGTTGTTCAGTTGAGCCAGAAGTTCGTTGAAATCATCCTGGTGAGCGATCCAGTTATCCTGAGAACATCAGAGAACATCAGAGAACATCAGAGAAAACAAACGCACTTTTAAAAACGACTCTCAGTGTTTTCAGACAAAGTCGAGATGAACCTGGATTAACCCGATAATTATGTGTTTCTGATTCTGATAGACTAAGTGCACTAAACCTCAGTTACACAAAACTAAAAGCATCATTCTGGTCCAGATGTTTCTGTTCAACATGTTTCTGGTCCAGATGTTTCTGTTCAACATGTTTCTGGTCCAGATGTTTCTGATCAACATGTTTCTGGTCCAGATGTTTCTGATCAACATGTTTCTGGTCCAGATGTTTCTGCTCAACATGTTTCTGGTCCAGATGTTTCTGCTCAACATGTTTCTGGTCCAGATGTTTCTGCTCAACATGTTTCTGGTCCAGATGTTTCTGATCAACATGTTTCTGGTCCAGATGTTTCTGGTCCAGATGTTTCTGGTCCAGATGTTTCTGGTCCAGATGTTGCTCACCTCGTGGCTGGCGTTGGCTCCCAGGCCGTAGTTGTTGTTCTTCACGCTGACCTTGATGTGGTCGGTGGATCCCTGCTCGGTCCGGCCCAAACCCTGAACACAGAACCAACATGTGACCAACGTCGACCAATCACAGCTGAGATCAGACAAACACTGAGCTGCTTCTCCAGCAGCTGGAATCAGGATGAACTTCAGTCTGTGCAGAACATAAAACTGGTTTCATTAAATATCGTCTAGGGTTAGAAGGTTCTCCTGATGGATGGAGGAGCTGTTCAGGACCAGAGAGGTTGAGATGAAGCTCAGATGTAGTTTATTATCTGGATCAGCTGGATATTTAATCACTTATTGATCAAGCTGTCACTAGGATCGGTGGAGGTCTGAGAAGGTTCTGATGGATCTAAACAGACCTTTCCTTTGGACCAGCCCATCCGCTCCAACATCTTCTGTCCAAACTTGGAGTCATCGTTGCTCCAGGCGCTGTTCCTGGGATCTACGGACCACTTCTGCTTCCTGCGGGCTGAAAACACAACACAACGATAACACAACGATAATACGACACAACGGTGAACACAACAGACCGGGACACAACCTGCACATAAATAATGCTCTAATTTATTTTAGCAGCATTTTAAAACCGCCTCCAGGTTCAGTTTAAAGTCCATCAAATAAAACCAGCTGAATGTTTTTCTCCTCCATGTTTCTCTAAAATGTTCTGTTTTTACATCTTAAAGTGAGTTCAACCGTTACAGACTATAATTAATGAGTTTCCTTCACATCAGCTGTTTGTTTCTTTACTAAATCTGTTGTTTGTTCAAGTTTTTTTCTGATGTTATTTAACCATCAGACAGCTTTCGGAGCAAACCTCCTCCTGATATTATTTTAGTTTAAACTCATCCATGCAGTTTAAATGTCCTGATCTCTTCTTTTTTTAAATTATCGAGTATTTGAATCGGTTGATGTGACGCTGATGGTTCATGAATAAAGATGACAGAACCAACATCTGGACAAACTGAAGAGGATCATTTCAACCTAAACACTGAAATAATCTGATCCTAAACACACTCGTTCTCAGAGGGACTCCTACCAACACTGATCAGACACTAAAGATCTTCTAAAAATATAAAAACACGACCTGGATATTAGGACAGCTTCTCATCTCTTCTACAAGAAAACTGCTTATAAATCTGATTGTGAGGCAGAGAAACGTCCTGGAAGCATCAGTTCAGGACAAATTCGGTCTTTAGAGACTTCAGGAGAAACATGAGCTGTTTTAACCAAGTAAAAATCACACATTCTGAGTCAGTAAATCATGCTTCTCAGCAGAAACCAGGTCACAAGAAACTGCATTTTACTATAAGAACAGAGGAAAAAAGCCTGAAGCTCCAAGTGAACAGAATCTGACAGAACCTCAGCTGAGTTTTTAGCTTTTCAGCTGAGTTTCTGTCAGACTGTTCAGTTTAAAACATTTGAAGCTCCTCAGAGTCTGAAAACAAACAGTCTCAGGTTTACTGAGGCTTAAAACATAAAGAAATGAAACTAAACACTAAAACCCGCAAGTTCTGATCATTTATTTAAACTGCAACTGAGCTGAAGATGACTTTTTTTTAGCTCTGAAGGTGAGTTTTTTAAAGCTCAGATTCGGCTCCAGAGAAAACACGTGTTTACATTCTGAAGCTAATGCTAACAACCGGTAACCGACTGAAAACGGAACACTTCCGGTACTCATCGTTCAGACAGCAGCCACCGCAGGACGTTACTGACCGGATAGAACATTTAAACACGCAGTTAAAGTGAAATAAAAGAGAATTAAGCTTTAAAAGTGAAGCAGAAATTTACTCACGCTCAGCTAGCATGGACATCCTGGGGTCCTCACACAGTCTGACGTCAGCACGGAAGGCTTCCGGGAAGATGCCTGAACAAAATCTGTGACGCTGCTGAGAGGTTACTGGAGGTTAATTTATCATTTTAAAAGCGTTAACTAGCTGTGTCAAAAAAAATACAGATCTGTACACAATTATTAATTAGTTCGATTCTAATTTCATTCTATCATTTTTACTTTGAATCGCTGCGTGTGATTCTTTGTTCCAGCAGGGGGCGCCACCGCCAAACAACAGCAGGAGGTCACGTGTCTGCAGGTTGAATAGAAAACATGCCTGTATTTAATTAGCTTTTATTGAAGCAGAGACACAAAATTTGGTCCTCAGAGTTTAAATATTGACAGTAAATTAAATAAAAACACCTTTTTAATAAAATAATTAATAACGATAAAGTAAAAGTTTAAATATTTACAGTAAATTAGATAAAAATACAGTTTTAATATAATATTTAATACTAATAAACTAGAGGTTCTGCAGATGTGATGCTTGGAACTAATTTTAACAACACTTTAAGTCAACATGAACAAACATGAACCACTGGAAACAAAAGGTAAAGCAAGTTTTAAGGTCAAGTTTAATTTATTAATTTAAATTCAGTTTGTAGTTTTACATTTTACATGTTTAAAGATTTACATGTGAGCATGTTGTCCTGTTTTAAATCTCTGCTATCAAGAGGATTCAGTGTTTTAATTCACATAAATGAAGACGTTTTCAGCACAAACTTCTGAATAAAATGCCCCGACTGTGAACCAGACTCTGAATCTTAATCTGTGTTTCTGTGTTTATTGAGCTGCAGCCAAACCAAACTCTGATAGAAAGTTCAAACAATCTGTTGCATAATTTGTTTTCTCCGGTGTTTTCGGCGACACTGAAACGTGTTTTTGAAGCTTTAAACCCTCAGCAGGCATTCGTTCTTCATGTTCTGACAGATTTACTGCAGCTAAAGAACGTCTAGCAGCAGAACCACGGAGAGTTAGAAACCAGCGTGTGACGTTCAGGCTCCAGGAAAATGAAATGTCGGAGTTGAACCTGAACGCAGCGGCTCAGTAAACAGCTGCAGCTGAGACTCTTATGTAACAAGGAAGTTCTCGTCTGGGTTCTGTTTCAGGGCTGACGTTCTCACACGTTTCATTCATCTGCTGGTTGGAGGTTCCATGTGATTAAAATCAGAGAACGTTCTACATGAATAAAGTCTGATCCACACTATTAAACTTTGAGAAGGTTCCACATTGGTTGGTTCATTGGTTGTTTTCAGGTTTTCAGTTGATCTCAGGAGTAACACCAACAGAGCAGCAGAACATGCAGGAAACACCAGCATCAGCTCTGAAGGTTCTCTCTGATCTTTGGGTTTCTGCTGTGGTTTTAGAGAAGAACAGATTTAGATTCCAGACCAACATGGAGACTGCTGGTCTGCTGAGTCACATCAGAACAGAACATCTGACCTCCTGACCGTCTGAAGACCATCATAACCTGAGAAAGGAGAACCAGTTGTTGTTCCTTCACAGGAAGTTTGAGTAGACCTACCGACAACTGTCCAGTTGTCTCTAGGTCTACTCTAGAACATTCTCCAGGAAACGTTCTCCTCTATGGACTTCAAGGACCTGGAACTCTGGAAATATTCCCAGTCTGAAGGTAGAACTCTGATCATTAATAAAGTTACTGGAGATGAAGAACCAGATGATCTGAGGAGGTTCTGGTGGGTTATACTGGTAGTAGTACTGCAGTAGTACCATTACACTGGTAGTAGTACTGCAGTAGCACCTTTATACTGGTAGTAGTACTGCAGTAGTACCATTATACTGGTAGTAGTACTGCAGTAGTACCTTTACACTGGTAGTAGTACTGCAGTAGTACCATTACACTGGTAGTAGTACTGCAGTAGCACCTTTATACTGGTAGTAGTACTGCAGTAGTACCATTACACTGGTAGTAGTACTGCAGTAGTACCTTTACACTGGTAGTAGTACTGCAGTAGTACCATTACACTGGTAGTAGTACTGCAGTAGCACCTTTATACTGGTAGTAGTACTGCAGTAGTACCATTACACTGGTAGTAGTACTGCAGTAGTACCATTACACTGGTAGTAGTACTGCAGTAGTACCATTACACTGGTAGTAGTACTGCAGTAGTACCATTATACTGGTAGTAGTACTGCAGTAGTACCATTATACTGGTAGTAGTACTGCAGTAGTACCTTTATACTGGTAGTAGTACTGCAGTAGTACCATTATACTGGTAGTAGTACTGCAGTAGTACCTTTATACTGGTAGTAGTACTGCAGTAGTACCATTATACTGGTAGTAGTACTGCAGTAGTACCTTTATACTGGTAGTAG
>NC_067128.1:37900681-37925681 GCF_021347895.1 Acanthochromis polyacanthus
CTCTGTGTGGCTGAGAGCTGCTTCTGGAATTCAGAGTAAATACAGATTTATTGACATTTCCTCTGAGCTGCTGACAGAAAACCTTCATGTTCCAACGAGAACAGAAACGACAGGAAGTCATCTTCAGACACCAACAGAAGAACCTGAAGTCTGTTAACTCTAAACCATTAAACGCTGCCGTTCCATCTAAATGAAGTTCTGATTCTGACAGCGTTCTTTATGTTCCGTCTGAAGGAAAACAAAAATATCAGAGTTTTCTAGATGAAGGTCTGAGGAGGAAACAGAATACTGGCTGACCAGATGAGTCCCAGTCTGAAGGAGATGGAAGAAGGAACCAAAGAACCTCACTTTAGTTCCACTGAGTTCCTGCTGTGGAGCCTGAATTTAATGAATGAAACCAGCAGTTTCTAATCTGAGATCTGAATGAGGCTTTCAGTGCACAGCGAAGCGTAAATACAATCAACAACACCTGGAACATCAGGCAGGAGGTCAGGAGACTCAGCAGCTGTGAGGACAGTCAGATGATGTCAGACTTCACCTTCTCCTCGACACTCTGAACCAGTTCTTCACTCGTTTTGACCGACGGACCGACGGACCGACGGACCGGCCCAGACCGGTGTCACAGGAAGAGCGCTGAAGTCATGATCTCACAGCTGGCAGAGGTTCTCACCCCATCTTTACCCTCTCACTGCTACAGGCTACCCCCACCTGCCCTCAGACAGCCACCATCATCCCTGAAGAACCCAGGGAGCCCTCACAGACCTCTACACCAGCACTCAGGTAGACGTTCCTCTTAGAACCAAAACCAACAGACTCAAACAGATTTTATGTCCAACCTGTCAGAGTTCAGCTCCTCCCACTGAATGATGATGTCACATGACCACAGGTGTATTATTCATGTTTCAGGGCAGTAATCCTGCATAGAGCAGATCTCTAACCATGAACTGTTTACATATCTGGGTCCTATTTATTATTACTGTGTTCAAGTTACCTTACAGAGTTTATTTTAATGCTGAGTGTTGTTTTCTGTAACACTGACAGTAAAGACCTCTTCTATTCTATTCTATGTTTCAGGTTCCAGATTTCTCCTGTTTTAAAGCTTTGGATGAAAATCTGTTTTTATTTAAGTTCAAACATCTTCACTCTGGATGTTGGTCCCCACGGCTCCTCCTCTTCTTCATTCATGGTTTCCACACTTCAATAACAACATCTGAAGATGGTTCCAGATGAATGAATGTTCTAAACCAACAGGATGAACTCCAGATGGATGGAGACGTTCTACAGGTCAGGATGTTCTCATCATCTCCATCCTGAGACAAACTCAACTAGAACAAACTGACAGAAGCAGAAGAACATGAAAAAAGTTTTATTGTCAAAGCTCATCGTGTGATTGACAGAACAGACAGAACCAGAACCACCGAGTGGCCTCATGGAACCAGAACAACACAGACAGAAACACTGAAGACCAGAGCTTAGAAAAGATTTCCTGCTGAAGCTCCCTCACGTTTCACAGCGACAGAATAAATAAGTTGAGTGAAGAATCTTTGTCGGGTCGTCTGTCAGAACCTGCAGAGTTTCCTTCCTTCTAAAGTGCTTCAGGACAAACTGGACTGAGCTTCAGCAGAACCTGGATGTTGACCCTCCTCAGACATTCCAGGTAGAACCAGGAAGGAACCTGCAGGTAGAAACAGAACATCCCTCGACATGCACGTGGCCGTCTTCAGGCCCGTTAGAATCCCTGAAACTGACACCAGAACCTGCGAGCAGGAAGAGGAAAGAGAGCAGAGAGTCAGCGGGAGGAAGGTCCGACCCGCTGGAGCTTCTGGAGCTGAGCCCTTCAGTTTAGAGACGGAACCAGCAGGAGGCGCTCCGTTCTCTTTGGTCAGTCTTTACGTACACAGAACCGCCTCAGAACCTCAGCTGGCTTGAACCATCCGGGTTTCTACTCCGAAGTAGTTGAGCATCGTCTGGACCAGTTCTGGAAGGTCGTAGTCGTGTTTCCAGCCCCAGTCCTTCCTGGCGTTGGAGTCGTCAAAGTCCATGGGCCAGCTGTCGGCTGGAGGACAGGAAGTTGATCAGAAACAGGTTCAGAGGCACAGCGAGGACACAGAGCAGCTCTTACAGGACAAACGGTGAAGTTTAATACTTAGAGAACAAAACATGAAGAATTTTAACACTTACAGGTCAAAACACCAACAACTTCATTATTTAAAGGACCAATAATGAAGAGTTTTATTATTTAAAAAACAATCATTTTAACACTTAAAGGACAAATGATTCGAACCCTCTGAACCCAAAACCTGCTGTCAGGTTTGAAAGGTTTGATTTCTTAAAGAAAAAAACACCAAAATTTCAGCTTTTTTAGAGTCACAGTCAGACGGTCTTTGAATGCATCGTGTGTGACGTTTGGTCCATCAGGAAAAATGAACTAAATCTGAGCTGAGCTTATTTCATCAAACTTTGGGATATTTTCGTCTTTTTAAAACTGTCCAAAAACAAACCTGAAGTTCTGCACATCCAGTAAATAAGGAGAGTTCTAGGATGAACTGCAGGAAGTGTTCCCACACAGCAGAGGGTTAAACTAGACAAACATCTCCAGGATGAGGAGACTGTAGTCCAGAGTCTAACATCTGATGGTTCCTGGATGGTTTTATGTTTCATAAATACTCAGAGAAACGTTCCTCAGTGATGGCTGAGGACATTCTTTGGTGTTCTGAGTGTTTACAGCTGATAAAGTTAAAAAGATAAACTTCATCTGTCAGTAGATGTTGGTGTGTTCTCACCGATGGCCTGCCGTACGAGGTCCACGTCATACGTGACCTCCAGCTCCGGCATCTGTTTCTGCAGCTCCTGGCTGAGCTCCTCAGGCGTGAAGCTCATGGCATTGATGTTGTAGGTCCTCATGCTGAGCGAGTCGGCCGGCGCCTCCATCACCTCCAGCGTCGCCCGCAGACAGTCGTCGATGTACATCATGGGCAGCCGCGTGTCCGGCTTCAGGTTGCACTCAAACTTCCCACTTTTGATGGCATCATGGAAGATCTGCACGGCGTAGTCTGGAGAAAAGATCAGACAGAACATCTGAGGCTTCCTGCAGGATGTGGGCGTGTCTGAGGAACCACATCAGTTATTGAGGATCCAGAAATGCAACAGTCCTGTTCCTCTGAGGAACATCGGTTACATGAGACAGGAACCCGAGTGTTCTCCTGGTCTTACCTGTAGTGCCGCCTCCCGGCATGGAGTCTGCAGAGATGATTCCTGGATAACGGAGGCAGCGGAAGTCCAGACCATAGCGATGGTGGTAATACTGATGGATGGAGATCAGTTAAAGACAGCAGAAGATCCACAACATCACAACATCTAGAACCTCTAACTAACCTCCAGCTGTTCTCATTGTCTGTTCTTTAGTTCTCATAAAAACAACTGCACAACTTCAGTCTGAACACTTCCTGGTTCCTCTCCTCTGACAGAAAACTGAAGATCTTCGGACCAAACATCTAAGGGTTCTTCTGATCTTAGAGACCAAACATCTGATGGTTTTATCCAGAGATCATCAGATTAGATTTAGATTTTCTGGACTAAACTTGAGATAATCGCTAATTTAACGGCGGTACAGTTGGTTCTCTGGGTTCTCACCTCTCCCATGAGCTCGGCGTGGACCTTGGAGACCCCGTAGATGGTTCTGGGTCTCTGGACACAAAGGTCCGGAGTCGGGTTCCGAGGGGAGGTGGGTCCGAAGGCTCCGATGGTGCTGGGAACGAACAGACGGAGGCCGTGTTCTGCTGCGATGTCTAGGATGTTGTGAAGTCCTGAAGAACCCAGACAGTCCATTAGAACAAGAAGAAGAACATCCTGTCGAACACGGAACCTTCAGAACCGACCTACCAGTGATGTTGACGGAGCGAGCCAGCGCTACGTTAGCTTCTCCCACCGCGCTGAGCAGAGCGCTGTAGTGGACCAACCAGGTGATCCGGTTGTTCACCACGATCTCACGGAGGTTCTTGTAGTCCAGAATGTCTGAGTAGATGAAGGGACCTGAGGAGAACATCTGGCTTTAGATGGACTCAGAACAACAACAATAAAGCATTCTTCAGAAGGTTCTCTGGTTCTTCAAAGCTCATCACCAACTGAAGAACATCTGTGTGTAGAGGATGGTTCTTCAGTCTGAAGTTCTTTAAAGGTTCCTCATGTCTATTTTTATTAGATTTATCAGTGAATGTTTATCAGGGTTTCATTCTGCTGGTTTCTAACTAATATTAAATATGAATGAATAATAAACATAGATAAATAATTCAGTAGTACTTCTGTCTGAGTGAACGACTCTGTGGGTCTGAGTCTGTCTCTGAGCGTCATCTAGAGATCAGCTGATCGACGTCACGTATTGATCTGGACCGACGATGACATCATCCATGACCTTCACTCTGACAGGAAGCAGGTCGACCAATCAGAGTTCAGCTTTTAGTCAGACTGGACTCTGAGCTGCGTCATGAGAGGAACCAGAACCAGAACTAAAACCAGAACTAGACCAGAACGTTCTCTCACCGCTGTGGAACACGTTGCTCGGAGGTTTCCGGATGTCGGACAGAATCACGTTGTTCTTTCCAAAGCGCTTCCTGGAAACAAACCACAGTTACTCAGTCTGACAGCTGCTGGTTCTCTGGGTTCTGCTGGGTTCTGGTTCTGGTCCATACCTGAGCAGTTTGGCGAGTCCGACCCCCAGCTGTCCGAGTCCACCTGCACACAAACAGACCACAATCAGTTTCCATGGAGACCAGAGAGGGTCCAGCTTCCTGCTTCTCTCAGTAGGACCAGTAGAACCAATAGAACCAGTAGGACCAGTAGGACCGTACCTGTGATCAGAACCTTGGGGTGGTCCGTCTCTGAGAAGGACACGGAGTGGAAGCTGGCGTCAGACGTCACCTGTCTGGGAGAGAAGCTGATGTTCCGGACCGCCACCGTTAGCGGCAGAACCTGCTGGACCTGCTGGACCTGTCGGGCCACCGTACCGAGGGTTCTGATGACGGGCATGATGATACCTGCAGGACACAAACACAGGGTCAGTACCGGGTCAGTACCGGGTCACACAGATCCACATTCACTCTGGACAGAACCAGAACTCTGATGTAACAGCAGCCTGACAAACCTCTGGACTCAGAACCAGAGAAGAGTTCTGGATCCAGTCCAGAGTTCAGAACCAGCAGAGACTGAACAGTTCCATCAGAATAAAGCTGATTCACTGGATCAGAACCTCAGCAGCTCAGACCAGAACCACCGAAACCAGCGACGAGTTTTCACGGAGCACGGACAGAACCAGAGTTAGAACATAAAGAACAGGAAGAACCGACAGACAAAACTCTGGTTCCTCTAAACAGAACCCTGGTTCCTCTAACCTCCTCCTCCGTCCGGGACTTACCGGAGCGCTGCGCCGAGAGAGAACCGGCGGAGCGGTGCAGCGGATTTATAGTCCGACCGGAGCCTCTGCGGCCAATCAGAGCAGGAGGCGGACCGACACCGAGACACACACCCGAACATTCAACACTATTCAGATTTACAGCCGAGATCCAGAAACAGCTTTATCAACACCAGAGGATTAAATCCAGAACCAGAACAGAAACACGCTGCTGAGGAGGATGGAGGTCTGACCAGAACCAGAACCAGAACCTGGCTCAGCAGACAAATCAGAACAAACAGGATCCAGAGAAAGTCCTCAGAGGATGAACCAGCTGATTATAGTAATAATAATAAGATGAACTAACTATGAACCAGGTTTAATATTTACAGTAATAAACTGTATTAGATGTGAATGAACCCTGCTCATTACTAATAATAATAAACTCTATTTAAACAAAGAACTGCTCACTCACCTCTCCTCCTCTGTTATCTGCGGCTGCTCTTGCATCAGCTGCTCTTTATGCGGCCGCAGGAAGCGGCTGCTGCTCGGATTGGTGGAGCTCCGGAGGTGCGGTCCTCCTCCAGGCTCCTCCTCCTGCTGCCGCCGCCGGCTCCGGTGAGGCTCTGCCGGGCAGCGGGAGGCCGAGAACCGCGGAGGACTGCTGGAGTCACAGACATGTGACCGATGTGGAGAAAAAAGAACAAGGTGTTCTTCAGACAGACCGTAAACAGAAGAAATAAGCTCAAGTGTTTACTCTGCAATCTGCTGCTGGAAGATTAACAAGAACAAGGTGAACCAGGCTGGGAAGAACACAGAAAATTATATAATAATAATAATAATGTGAATATAAAAAATCCAGATGAGCACAGACTGGACTCAGAACAAATATAGTAAATAATATAATACATACAATAATAATCATAGTGAAGTAATAACATACGATTGTAAACAGAACACACAGACTGAATTATTTTATGTTTATTCTCCATTAATGAAGCTTTGTATAAAGGAACAAAGCGTACCATACTAGTGGTGTTCTGCAGTTTATTGATCATTTTAACATCCTAAAACTCTTCAGTATTTGGTTTAAAATGGTAAAATGTGACTGTTTATTAGTGATGAAGTGAAGCAGATGAAGCATCAGAATGAGCTTTTCTGACAGAAAACAACAGAAAGAGTCTTTAATTATCTTTAATCATCTGGAGTTGGCAGGAACTATTTCCTGTATTTCCTGTTTGTTCATGTTGTCATCCAGCATTAAAACATCTCAGTGTTAAAATAAATCAGAGCACAGAGGAAGGACAGAACAGGCTGACATGAGGCTGGAGCATAAATAGATTCTTTTATAGTTCTGACAGTAAAACATCCAGACAGCCTTTAATTAGACGCCTTCAGCTCAAACACTGAACTAACACCTGCTTAGTCTTCATTCTGCCGTCAGAAAGAGTCAAACTTCTTCTGGACATGAACAGAGATGTTGGTTCAGACTGAAGGTCTTCTTCTGGAGGCTCCAGGTGAACTTCTCCTGCTTCTGTCCTCTCAGACTCCAGCCTGAACGTCTGTGGACCAAACTGATCATCTGAGGATTTATTTTAACATCAAGTCACATCTTTAGAGACTAAAACAGAAAGATTAAGAGGAAAACATCAAAGCATCAGGTCTGAGCAGCTGAAACCAGAGAGAGAGATGTTTCCCCTGAAACGACTCAAATCAGTAACTATCTGCTGATCGCCTCATCAATACAGCTTTGATCTGAACTCATGAACACTAAAGCAGCCAATAATCAGTTAAACCAGTTGTCTGATAATCAATCAGTAATCCGTGTAAATGTTGACATCAGTCTCCTTCAGGAAGATCCTCAGATGGTGGACGTCTTATCAGATGGTGGAGGTCTCTCTGACCTTTCAGAACCAAACACAGGACCAGCAGGGGCGGGGCTTACCACAGGGCCGGCCTCTGATTGGTGGATGTCGGCACACACCCTCAGCTGTCATCGGAGGAGGAAATTTCCTGACAAGTTAAAGTGTAACCAGAGAAAAGAGAAGCTGCTGCTGGAGGGAAACTCACATTCCACTGATGTACAGTCATCAGCTGAACTGTGGTAACCTCCAGCAAACAACAGGAAACCACAGACTGCAGAATAAAGAAATAGATGTGTATAAATACAGCTGGTACAGAAAGTATTCAGACACTTTAAAATGTTTCTCTGTGTCATTGCAGCCATTTGCCAAAATCCAAAAAGTTCATTTCATTTCTCGTTAATGTACACTCAGCACCCCATCTTGACAGAAATAAAAAGTGAACTATCACATGGTCAGACGTATTCAGAGCCTGTGCTCAGTGGGGTTCGGCTCTCTAAGGCCAACGGCTGCAATGACAGAATGAAGAACTTGTAGTGTCTGAATAGTTTCTGTACCGACAGTACATGAAGAGTTCATCTGCAAAAACAGGAAACTCTGCTTTATAAATGTTCAGAAAACTCATTTTTTTAATTGTTTGCTTGAGATAATAATAATAATAACACTAATAATTTATTTTTTCATGTATTTTTCTGCTGAGTCAAATCCACTCAACTTCAGTTTGATTTTATCTCAAGTAAACAATAAAAAAAGTTTTCTGAAAATTTATCAAAACGGAGTTATCGGTTTTTGTAAATGAACTCTTCATGTACACACACACACACACACACACACACACACACACACACACACACACACACACACACACACACACACACACACACACACACACACACACACACACACACACACACACACACACACACACACACACACACACACACGTTTATATCTAACAGCAGCATTAGCTGGTCCCATCAGCAGCCACTGGATCATGAAGCTTCTCATCTCACCACTAACAGGCAGAGATCACTTGTTGTTTTACATCAGACTGTGGATAAAAATGAATCATTTAAATGATATTTTATTGAGTTGAAGCTGAAGGTGTTCGTGTCAGATATCTGCTGGTTCAGAGCTGAATTATTAAAAGTCAAATAGTTCTCAGCTCAAAGGTAAACAGTGACTCGGCTACTTTCTGCTGTTTGGTCCTCAGCACGAACAAACGGACTCTTTTCAATAAAACAGTGAAAAGAACAAAGTTTCTGTAAAAGAAGCACCAGGATAATTCAGAGACGAACTGGACACAGCTGATCTATAATATCAATAAATGTATTAATCGTGTGTTCCATCAACAACAAACACTCATGAAATAAATTGTGCTTTCAGAGAAAATAAAACTCGTCCACCAGTTCCACGTTGGTGCGTTATTTTAATGTCTTAGAACATTTTAAAGGCGACACATTGAACAAGCTGATCAGGTGTTCATTCTGCGCTCTGATTGGACAGTGAGGCATCGCACAAAGCTGATTGGTACAACAGCTGCCATGGCAACAACCACTTAAGCAGAATAAATGTGTTTAATTACAGGTAAAGACATTCAGTGTTCACAGGAAATATAAAGTTGTTGTTAATGCAGGAGAGAAGCTTTAGTGTCTTTAATAAAGAATGAAGCTGAAACGAGCAGAGAAGTGAACTTTACTGGCAGACAAAGTGAAACGGGTTTATTCTGAGCTAGAAGCAGCTCAGAGGTTCCTTCAGCATCAACACAAAGACCTGCTGAGCTCTAAATGACACATTTAAAGTCTGAGTCATCTCAGGGACAAACTGAGGCTCACTTTGGACAAGTTGTTATGAACATTACTTTTATTGTGTAGTTTTTAATTATTGTTGCTTTTAATTCCTTTGTAAAGCATCCTTGAAAGGCGCCTTAAATAAAATGTATTATTATTATTGTTACACATTTATTTGTGACATTGTGAGACCTGGTGGAGCGCTTTTATGTTTTTCTATTCTACAGATGTTCTTACAGCAGGACTTCAGGGAGTCACAGAGCTGCAGGAGCCTACAGGGGTGTGAGGAGTTCTAGTGAAGGTTGTGATCGTACCGCTAAACGTCTTACAGACAGAACAAAGCTGCAGCAGGCTGACAGTGTTTCTGTTCCGTGGAGCTGCTGAAGGTCCAAACGGTCGAGTTTTAGCGTCTCCACGGTGACGACGGAGCAGCCAGAGGTTTGAAACGTCCGACCACATGACGAGAAAATCACTGCTCAAGAAGCCAACGTAACCGACCCAGGGTTCTGCTGGAACAAACAGAACATTTAGACCAGAGGGTCCAACATGAGGCCCGTGGTCCAAAAGTGGTCCTCCAGAGGGTCCAGTCCGGCCCTCAGAGTGTAGAAATTACAGAGAAGACATTAACTGCAGATTGTAAATTAGTAAAACTATAAATTTAAAATCATTTCTAGACCATGACAAGTTGTTTGGATCAGAAAGTTTTGTAATATTTTGCTTTGTTTTTGTCGTTTGTCTCGTGTTTTTGTCGCTTTGTGTCCTTTCAGTCTCGCTTGTGAACACTGAATTAGGGCTGGACCCGAATATCCGGATATTAATTTGGTATCTGAATATTCGCCCCCCCACCCCCCGTCGGACGTCACCGGGAGGAAAGAATGTGCAGCGTTACTGTCTTCCCTCCTTCTGCCCACATCGGCTCATCCCGTCCTGTGATCACATAAACATATACACATATGTCTATGTGATCACCCCCTCCTCCCCCCAGACGAAAATATTCAGAGCTCGTCTCTTCCCTTCCCATTCGGTCCATTTCGGCTCATCCTGTCGTGTTCTTCGGCTCATCTCTGCTCCTCCATTCCTGTTTCTTACCACCTGAATGTCCGGGTGGCTGCCGACTCTGACGTCACGCTTCACTTCGTTGCTTCACTTCGTTGCATAAACACAAGACAAGATGCTGAAGACAGAACGAAGGCAACGAAGGTCGGTTCACACTGGGTTCAATCTGTCATCAGGAAATGTGGGCCAGAACTTTCTAAAAATGGAAAAAGGATCCGAATTTTCGGGCCGTCTGTGTCACAAGCCCCCCCTCCCCCGTCGGACGTTACGGGGCAGAACGAATATTCGGATATTCGTCTTTAACAGGGCCCGAATACTCGGAGGCCAGAAACCAGTGTTTGGGCCAGCCCTACACTGAATAGATTTAAACACGTTTATCGTCTGACAGCTGCAGAATGCTGACAAATAAATCCACCTGAAAGTACAAAACTTGGACTGAAAAGTGTTTTTCTTCTATTTACACATAAAGAAACGTTCCACACAAAGTGCTTCAGTTCTCATGGTGAATCTGACATTTTACATGTTCTAACTGTAACGTGACGATCAGGATGTCGTCATGGAAACAGCAACTGGACCGCATCTCCCTCTCTAGAATAATTTAATCAATAAATACTGATGTTTCGGTTCTAAGAGGTTCCGTTAATAGAACTGGAATGTTAAACATCGATCTGACATAATCTGCTCACGTGTTCAGACCTGCGTGTGCTGAGCATCACGTATGTAAATATATATAGTCTCTGACCTTCCTACTCATGCCATCACCTCAGCCACTCACATGCTGCCTTACAGCTGCCTGGGTGTTGTCATGGCAACAGCGTTTCCATACGTCCAGCAGAACATCGACTCGCCACGGAACGATGGAACGTCTGAAGCTCAGCGTGTCCACAAATGGTTCTGGTTCCTTTGGAACTACAGATGATTGATGAGCTTCAGATGTTCCCTCAGACTGTCAGCTCTGCACTCATTGATTGATTATTGATTTAATATCCAACTATTTTCAGTAGTGATCGGTCGCTTTGAGTCATTTTAATAAAATCTGTCCTAAATTCTGTGATTTCAGCTCCTACAGGGAATACTTTCTGGTTTCAGTGAACGGAAGAAGGAAACTCTGACCCACGTTCTAGAACCAAACAGCTGATTGGCTCCTCCAGTAAACATCTCTAACAGTGACATTCTGTAAAGCAGGTGACTTGATGAGCAGACAGACTAGACGTTTAGATGTTCTAATGAGTGGAACCAGTGGAACCTGTGTGCTAGGACTCCTGCAGCAGAGGATCTTCAGTCTCCAGCTCGGCCAGCTGCCTCCTCAGACTGTTCACTTTGTTCTGGAGCTCCTTGTTGTACTCGATGATGTGGACCATCTCCTCGTAGGCCTCATCCAGACATTTGGAGGAACGGTTCCAGCGGAGGAACACTCCTAAAACAGCAGAACTCTGTGAGGAAACTGATGGAATGAAATGCTCAGTTACTGCTGGACGTGGAAATAGGAAGATCAGAGAACAGAGAAACCGTTATAATAACACGCTATTAACATACAGACTCACATGAATCACATTACTGATACAGGCAGAGGAAACAACCTGAAAACATCTTTAGAAGAATGAGAACCACAAAGACTGTTAACTCTGAGCCTGAACAAACACACACATATTGGACACAGTTGTTGTGTCTTCAGTTGAGGAACGCGACACACAAACTCCTCCATGGTGAGTTCCGTCACGTTTTCTTTGCTCTACGATCTGACGTCCGGCACACAGAAATGGTTGAACTTTCTATGACCATTTTGTGTCTGTTTGTGTTGTTTTGTGAATGTTTGTGTTGTTTTGTGGTCAGTAACTCCTGATAACTGTAAATGATGGCTGACTGACCATCAGGATCGAACCCTGACCATGTTGAACACATCTCCTTCCTCTCATCTTTATCTGAATCATTTTTCCTGTGATGATCTAACAGTCATGGGGAGTAAAGGAGTGATAATTCCACATTATTCAGTGACTCAACCATCCTGTTTGTCGGTTAACACCCACAGAGCAGGTTCATGACCATGAGCTGAGTAATGAGGAGAGATGAGCAGCAGCAGAATGACCTGAGGTTAGTGGAGGAGTTACTGACAGCATGGTCACAATGTAGGACTGGAACGCTCAGCAACCGAATCCTGACCCTACCAACCCCACCAGCCCTACCAACCCTACCAGCCCTACCAGCCCTACCAACCCTACCAGCCCTACCAGCCCTACCAACCCTACCAGCCCTACCAGCCCTACCAACCCTACCAGCCCTACTAACCCTACCAACCCTACCAACCCTACCAACCCTACCAACCCTACCAACCCTACCAGCCCTACCAGCCCTACCAACCCTACCAGCCCTACCAACCCTACCAGCCCTACCAGCCCTACCAACCCTACCAGCCCTACCAGCCCTACTAACCCTACTAACCCTACCAACCCTACCAACCCTACCAGCCCTACCAGCCCTACTAACCCTACCAACCCTAAGACTGGAACATTCAACAACAACCTGAATCATCTGCAGGTGATTCATCAAACTTCTCTGTGTTTCATCAGGTTAATTAGTAAAGGAGGAAGCCTTCAGGAGATTCTAAAGTAGTTTCTAAACAGGTGAAGTTTTAACCAGGGGAGGTTTTTAAACAGGTGAAGTGAGACTGTTCCGCTTCATCAGTGACTCATTGAGACATTGAGGATGTTTTATTTAAACACTATTTGAAGCACAGAATGTTCTGTGATAGAATAACAGAGAACAGAATGAGGCACCAATTAACCCCAGACTGACTCCAGATCTGCTGAGGATCTCCTCCAACGTCACCGTTTGAATCCATGTTTGTTTTCCTGTTAATTATTCTCCTGTTTATTCTGTTGGTTCAGTGAAAATGAGGCCACGTCCTCAATGATCCTCCACATTTACACAAAGACCGAATGAATATGAAGGACCCTTTCATTTATAATGACATTATCAGTAATAATTATCAGTACAGATAATTAATAATGATTAATGATGAGTACTGTACCTGGATATGTACAGACATACAGTCACTGGTAGATCCTGTCAGCCATACCAGATTAATCATATGAATAATTATTACAGCTGAATAAGTACAACAGAGACAGGACATGACATCAGAGTCAGTTCTACTCTGGTAACTGATTGATCGATCGATCGATTGAGATCAATAACAGTTTGTCTCCTGCTATTCTGATTTCCCACTAAGATCCAGATCTTTAATATTTATTATTAGTTATTGTTTCCAGACTGTTTCAGGCTAATCTGTAACTACCTGTTAGCCTAGCTGCAAGCCGTTAGCATAGCATCAGCAGCTAATGTCCTGGTTAGTTTTGATGTTTGTGCTTCCTGTTAGCCTAGCTGTTAGCCGTTAGCATAGCATTAGCAGCTAATGTCCTGGTTAGTTTTGATGTTTGTGCTTCCTGTTAGCCTAACTGCTAGCCGTTAGCATAGCATTAGCAGCTAATGTTCTGGTTAGTGTTGATGTTTGTGCTTCCTGTTCACTTCCTGGTTGTTTTACTGTCAGTTAAAGTTAATCTGACTGTAGGAACATGCTACGCTGCTACAGCTAGCATTAGCCACAGGCTAAGAGGCAAAGCTAACCTCTCAATGTTAGCATTAGCTTAGCATCATCAGCAGAATCAGTTCAGCTTCACTGGAAGGTGAATTATTTCAGGTGTTTCAGTGTAAAAAAGTAGAACATTTCAGTTAATCTACTGAGAAAGAGTAAATAAACTAATAACTGATAATTAAGACAGAAGCAGAAGAAACCTTGGAACAGGTGAGAAGATCAAACATCTGATCTGCTGCCAGCTGGTTCCTGGACAATCCAGACAAACAATAGCTAAGTCTGTAAAGCTGTTAGTCTGTGGCTTTTGTGGAAAGCTCTTGTTTAGGAAATGATCACCTAAAGAACGTAGAAAACAACCAGAGTTTGTGTTTATTCTTTCTATAGTTCTTCATCTTCTCCTGAACCAGCAGGTATCTCTGCAACATAAGCTGAAGAACCAGAGAGGGAACAGGAATCCTTCAGTAAATCTGGACTTAATCTGCACTAAGCTACAACCAGCTCCTCCTTCATCACGTCAGCAGATAGAACCTGCTGGGGAAGAGCTTCTGAGAACATCCTGAACCTCCACGAGTCCTAGAAGGTGCCCTGGATGTGGTTCTGTTTCTGATCATTCACCAGAGAAAACTTTAAAAAGGTCATTCTGGGAAAACTTTAAGGCTCACATCAGCACCAATAGAACAGATTTATTCTTTAGACTGGGACTCCTGGACAGATCTGGAGCCAGTTTTTTTTTTTTTAACCAGAACTTGGCTAAAATTACGCAAAAATGGTCCCAAATTTTTCTAGATTTGTCGGCAGCAGGTTCAGCTGGTTCTCAGATGTCATGTGGTCTTCATTTGACTGAAGCAGTAAAGAAGGTCTGAACCTGCTGGAACCACCAGTCTGCTGGACGGCTCTGCTCAGACACAAAACTACACAAGTTGGTCCAGGAACAACAAACTACACTTGATCCAGTTAACTTCCTGCTTCGGTTTCTGACATTAAAACACTAAAACCAGCTGCTTGACATTCTGCAGGTCCCTCTGTGATTGGCTGAAACCCGATGCAGACAGACACCAATGTTTAGGGTCTCTTTGTGGTTGTTTTGTGTCTCTGTGGTTGTTTTGTGTCTCTTTGTGGTTGTTTTGTGTCTCTTTGTGGTTGTTTTGTGTCTCTTTGTGGTTGTTTTGTGCCTCTGTGGTTGTTTTGTGTCTCTTTGTGGTTGTTTTGTGTCTCTTTGTGGTTGTTTTGTGCCTCTCTGTGGTTGTTTTGTGTCTCTCTGTGGTTGTTTTGTGTCTCTGTGGTTGTTTTGTGTCTCTTTGTGGTTGTTTTGTGTCTCTTTGTGGTTGTTTTGTGCCTCTTTGTGGTTGTTTTGTGCCTCTGTGGTTGTTTTGTGTCTCTTTGTGGTTGTTTTCTGTCTCTTTGTGGTTGTTTTGTGCCTCTGTGGTTGTTTTGTGTCTCTTTGTGGTTGTTTTGTGTCTCTTTGTGGTTGTTTTGTGCCTCTGTGGTTGTTTTGTGTCTCTCTGTGGTTGTTTTGTGTCTCTGTGGTTGTTTTGTGTCTCTTTGTGGTTGTTTTGTGTCTCTTTGTGGTTGTTTTGTGCCTCTTTGTGGTTGTTTTGTGCCTCTTTGTGGTTGTTTTGTGCCTCTGTGGTTGTTTTGTGTCTCTCTGTGGTTGTTTTCTGTCTCTTTGTGGTTGTTTTGTGTCTCTTTGTAGTTGTTTTGTGTCTCTTTGTGGTTGTTTTGTGTCTCTGTGGTTGTTTTGTGTCTCTGTGGTTGTTTTGTGTCTCTCTGTGGTTGTTTTGTGTCTCTTTGTGGTTGTTTTGTGTCTCTGTGGTTGTTTTGTGTCTCTTTGTGGTTGTTTTGTGTCTCTTTGTGGTTGTTTTGTGTCTCTTTGTAGTTGTTTTGTGTCTCTTTGTGGTTGTTTTGTGTCTCTGTGGTTGTTTTGTGTCTCTCTGTGGTTGTTTTGTGTCTCTTTGTGGTTGTTTTGTGTCTCTTTGTGGTTGTTTTGTGCCTCTGTGGTTGTTTTGTGTCTCTTTGTGGTTGTTTTGTGTCTCTCTGTGGTTGTTTTGTGTCTCTCTGGTTGTTTTGTGTCTCTGTGGTTGTTTTGTGTCTCTGTGGTTGTTTTGTGTCTCTGTGGTTGTTTTGTGTCTCTTTGTGGTTGTTTTGTGCCTCTTTGTGGCTGTTTTGTGCCTCTGTGGTTGTTTTGTGTCTCTTTGTGGTCATGTTGTGTCTCTTTGTGGTTGTTTTGTGTCTCTTTGTGGTTGTTTTGTGCCTCTGTGGTTGTTTTGTGTCTCTGTGGTTGTTTTGTGTCTCTGTGGTTGTTTTGTGTCTCTGTGGTCGTTTTGTGTCTCTTTGTGGTCGTTTTGTGTCTCGTTGTGGTCGTTTTGTGTCTCGTTGTGGTCGTTTTGTGTCTTTGTGGTCGTTTTGTGTCTTTGTGGTCGTTTTGTGTCTCTGTGGTCGTTTTGTGTCTCTGTGGTTGTTTTGTGTCTCTCTGTGGTTGTTTTGTGTCTCTCTGTGGTCGTTTTGTGTCTCTGTGGTTGTTTTGTGTCTCTCTGTGGTTGTTTTGTGTCTCTGTGGTTGTTTTGTGTCTCTCTGTGGTCGTTTTGTCTCTTTGTGGTCGTTTTGTGTCTCGTTGTGGTCGTTTTGTGTCTTTGTGGTCGTTTTGTGTCTCTCTGTGGTCGTTTTGTGTCTCTGTGGTCGTTTTGTGTCTCTCTGTGGTTGTTTTGTGTCTCTGTGGTTGTTTTGTGTCTCTCTGTGGTTGTTTTGTGTCTCTGTGGTTGTTTTGTGTCTCTTTGTGGTTGTTTTGTGTCTCTGTGGTTGTTTTGCGTCTCTGTGGTTGTTTTGCGTCTCTCTGTGGTTGTTTTGCGTCTCTGTGGTCGTTTTGTCTCTCTGTGGTCGTTTTGTCTCTCTGTGGTCGTTTTGTGTCTCTTTGTGGTCGTTTTGTGTCTCGTTGTGGTCGTTTTGTGTCTCGTTGTGGTCGTTTTGTGTCTCGTTGTGGTCGTTTTGTGTCTTTGTGGTCGTTTTGTGTCTCTCTGTGGTCGTTTTGTGTCTCTGTGGTTGTTTTGTGTCTCTCTGTGGTTGTTTTGTGTCTCTGTGGTTGTTTTGTGTCTCTCTGTGGTCGTTTTGTGTCTCTGTGGTTGTTTTGTGTCTCTCTGTGGTTGTTTTGTGTCTCTGTGGTTGTTTTGTGTCTCTCTGTGGTCGTTTTGTCTCTTTGTGGTCGTTTTGTGTCTCGTTGTGGTCGTTTTGTGTCTTTGTGGTCGTTTTGTGTCTCTGTGGTTGTTTTGTGTGTCTCTGTGGTTGTTTTGTGTCTCTTTGTGGTTGTTTTGTGCCTCTGTGGTTGTTTTGTGTCTCTTTGTGGTTGTTTTGTGTCTCTTTGTGGTTGTTTTGTGTCTCTTTGTGGTTGTTTTGTGTCTCTTTGTGGTTGTTTTGCGTCTCTGTGGTTGTTTTGTGTCTCTTTGTGGTTGTTTTGTGTCTCTCTGTGGTTGTTTTGTGTCTCTGTGGTTGTTTTGTGTCTCTTTGTGGTTGTTTTGTCTCTCTGTGGTCGTTTTGTGTCTCTGTGGTCGTTTTGTGTCTCTGTGGTTGTTTTTTGTCTCTTTGTGGTCGTTTTGTCTCTTTGTGGTCGTTTTGTGTCTCTGTGGTCGTTTTGTGTCTCGTTGTGCTCGTTTTGTGTCTCGTTGTGCTCGTTTTGTGTCTCGTTGTGCTCGTTTTGTGTCTCGTTGTGCTCGTTTTGTGTCTCGTTGTGCTCGTTTTGTGTCTCTCTGTGGTTGTTTTGTGTCTCTGTGGTCGTTTTGTGTCTCTCTGTGGTCGTTTTGTGTCTCTGTGGTCGTTTTGTGTGTCTGTGGTCGTTTTGTGTCTTTGTGGTTGTTTTGTGTCTTTGTGGTTGTTTTGTGTCTTTGTGGTTGTTTTGTGTCTCTCTGTGGTTGTTTTGTGTCTCTCTGTGGTTGTTTTGTGTGTCTCTGTGGTTGTTTTGTGTGTCTGTGGTTGTTTTGTGTGTCTGTGGTTGTTTTGTGTCTTTGTGGTTGTTTTGTGTCTCTGTGGTTGTTTTGTGTCTCTCTGTGGTTGTTTTGTGTCTCTGTGGTTGTTTTGTGTCTCTCTGTGGTTGTTTTGTGTCTCTCTGTGGTTGTTTTGTGTCTCTTTGTGGCCGTTTTGTGTCTCTTTGTGGCCGTTTTGTGTCTCTTTGTGGCCGTTTTGTGTCTCTTTGTGGCCGTTTTGTGTCTTTGTGGTTGTTTTGTGTCTCTTTGTGGTTGTTTTGTGTCTCTCTGTGGTTGTTTTGTGTCTCGCTGTGGTTGTTTTGTGTCTCTGTGGTTGTTTTGTGTCTCTTTGTGGCCGTTTTGTGTCTCTTTGTGGCCGTTTTGTGTCTCTTTGTGGCCGTTTTGTGTCTCTGTGGTTGTTTTGTGTCTCTCTGTGGTTGTTTTGTGTCTCTCTGTGGTTGTTTTGTGTCTCGCTGTGGTTGTTTTGTGTCTCTGTGGTTGTTTTGTGTCTCTCTGTGGTTGTTTTGTGTCTCTCTGTGGTTGTTTTGTGTCTCGTTGTGGTTGTTTTGTGTCTCTGTGGTTGTTTTGTGTCTCTGTGGTTGTTTTGTGTCTTTGTGGTTGTTTTGTGTCTCTGTGGTTGTTTTGTGTCTCTGTGGTTGTTTTGTGTCTGTGGTTGTTTTGTGTGTCTCTGTGGTTGTTTTGTGTCTCTTTGTGGCCGTTTTGTGTCTCTTTGTGGCCGTTTTGTGTCTCTTTGTGGCCGTTTTGTGTCTTTGTGGTTGTTTTGTGTCTCTTTGTGGTTGTTTTGTGTCTCTGTGGTTGTTTTGTGTCTCTTTGTGGCCGTTTTGTGTCTTTGTGGTTGTTTTGTGTCTCTTTGTGGCCGTTTTGTGTCTTTGTGGTTGTTTTGTGTCTCTTTGTGGCCGTTTTGTGTCTCTTTGTGGTTGTTTTGTTCTCTGTTGCTTTAGGTAACTATATATTCTGAATAACATCTCATTGTTGGCAAGTTTCATCTAATAACATGAAAAACGAAATTATTTTCTAATTAATGCAGATTTTCATAAATCCCATAAATCAGTAAAAACTGTACGTTTACATTCAGAACGAACTCCAAAACATCATCCAGATTCAGAGCTCTGTGGTCTCACTGAGGAGATGTTTCGTTAAAAAATTACGTTTTAATCCAGTATTTCTGACGTTCTCTGCCTGCATTAATAAACACGTTGCATAAGACTGCTGCTCAGTGCCAATATTAGCATCAGACGCTAACGGAGGGCTGCTAGTAAAACGCTGCTCAGTGCCAATATTAGCATCAGACGCTAACGGAGGGCTGCTAGTAAAACGCTGCTCAGTGCCAATATTAGCATCAGACGCTAACGGAGGGCTGCTAGTAAAACGCTGCTCAGTGCCAATATTAGCATCAGACGCTAACGGAGGGTTGCTAGTAAAACGCTGCTCAGTGCCAATATTAGCATCACACGCTAACGGAGGGCTGCTAGTAAAACGCTGCTCAGTGCCAATATTAGCATCAGACGCTAACGGAGGGCTGCTAGTAAAACGCTGCTCAGTGCCAATATTAGCATCAGACGCTAACGGAGGGCTGCTAGTAAAACGCTGCTCAGTGCCAATATTAGCATCAGACGCTAACGGAGGGTTGCTAGTAAAACGCTGCTCAGTGCCAATATTAGCATCACACGCTAACGGAGGGCTGCTAGTAAAACGCTGCTCAGTGCTAATATTAGCATCAGATGCTAATAAAGGTATACCTTTTTGTGCAGTGATAGAAGACAGATGGAACTGTCTTGTAGAAAAATTTGGGGTCTCTGGTACCTGTCCCACACTGAGATTTTTGCCACCAAAAATAGCCAATTAAAAATCTCGTCCAACTTTGGGAGCTCATATTTTCCAAACTGAGGTACCTAGAAAGCTCCAGTTTGCTAAGTTATCACACAAGTTTGTGTAGAATGGAACCCAGGGGTGTTAGAACACTTCTGTGCAGTATTTCTAGTACTTTTAAGGTCCCAAACTCCACTCGTGAGTAGGTGTCTCTTAATTTTTTATCATTTTTAGGAAGCCCCCACGGCCTGCAGAGTGTAGGGAAACACCTGGGGATGTTTGTGGGGCACTAGCTACATGCAGAGGCCTTGTTTACCAACTCACAGCTCTCTGGTATGTCTAGAGGCTGACAAATAACCACTGAAAGATGCAAAAAACGCTGGCGAGGCTTTTTATAGCCCAAATTCTGAAAATTTCAGACCCCCACAACTCAGAAACTATTTGAGCTACAGGCCTACAATTTAGCATAGAAAGTACTTTTGTGAGTGTCTAATGGCATACACATTTAGGACTAATTTGAAAATGGTACAGAAACCACCATCTGGTGAAACCACACGGAATGACCCTAAGAGAGTTAGAGAAGTCATTTTAGACAAATTTACACACATTTTAGACCAGTTTAGACTCATTTCAGTCCAGTTTTAAGTCATTTCAAACAGGTTGTGAGTAGTTTAGGACAGATTCTGAGTTATTTCCACTAACCATCCAAGTGAAAGGACCTGAGATCGTCCTCATATCGTTCCATGATGAGATCCATCATCTTATTCTGCATTAGTGACGCTTTAATACGTCGTACATCTTTAATGCAGAGAGATAAATGTCTGTGTCCTCTCAGTCCCATTAAAGATAAGATAAAGAAGATAAAGGCATTTAAACATGACTGAAGGAGACTTCAGGTTTATGAACTGCAGCTGTTTGAATCTACAGAGGAGGAGAGTTTAAAGTCAGCAGGAGTCTACAGCCACATTAACCAGCTGAGATGAATAAAATCCTCCTCTGACTGTGTGAGGCTTCAGGTTTGAACTCGCCTTCATTCCAAACATGAACCACAGTCCAAACCACAGAGATGCTGTTCTACTGGTTCACACAGTTTCACTCCCGCTTCTACTGCAGGAATTCACATCTCAGAAGGTTTATAGTGAAATAAAAAGAGGCAGTTCATGTCTAACAGTTAGATTCATATAAAACTAAACCAGCATTACACTGATCCACACGTTTAGAACATTCTCATTAAAACCTGAGATAACATGGAAATAAACTGATTTTATTAAAGTGTTTTTGTGCGACTCTCCTCCATTAAACAACCTGGATCTAGTTCTTACCTGTCTCACCTGACTACAGCTGACCCAGGATCAGTGTTCCTACAGACTACGGTGCTCTGCTGCCTCCTGCTGGAGGTTCTGGTCCTTACCTTCCCACAGCAGCAGACTCTGAGGAGCCACCGAGGGCCAGATGACCAGACTGTTGGCTTCATACAGAGGGTTGGTGAGACGCTCCAGCTCCTGAGGACGATTCACCCACGACCACAGGGACACCGTCTTCTCAGGGAGGGACAGTTTGGACCTAGCGGACGTGAAACAGTCAGCATTTAGTCCTCCAGCAGGAGAAGCAGCAGGAGAAGCAGGAGGAGAACCAGGAGGAGAGCCAGGAGGCTGGGCGCTCCACAGGAACACAGGTTCTTCTTGTTTAACCCTCGTGTCGTCCTGTGGGTCAAAACTGACCCATTTTAAATTTTAAAATGTGAAAAAAATAATATATATTTTCACAGTGAAACTTCTGATGTCCACATTTTCAACACTTTTGGGAAATCTCTGAACATTTGTTAAATGTTAAAACTTTTTCTTTAAGAACATTCACAAAATAAATTTGCTGGATTTTGGTTGATTTTTATGTGAATGTTCTTGAAGAAAATATTAGAAGTTTTACTGATATTTATGGAATCACTTCAGACACTTTTAGGATTTTTACTCATTTTTGAAAATATTTACAAGAATTTTCTTGTCAAATTTGGAGAATTTTTTTTAAATAAAACTTTTGAGGAATTATTGGAATTTTCTTCCTGAAGGTTTTGCAAATTTTCAGAAATTTGGGGAATTTTTTTGATGAATTTTTTTAAAATTTATTTCAGACAAAGAAACAATATTTTATGTGCCTGTAAATGAGGACAACAGGACGGTTAAAACAGTCGGACTGATGAAAAGTGAATAAAACTAATAAAAACAATAAGTGCAATCAGTGAATTTAAACCCTAAAACCAGTAAAACCAGTGGAGGAAGTGAACCCAGTAGAAGAACATGAAGGTAAATGAGGAGAGAACGTTCTGTTTGTTCTTTAGTGCAGCTCCGTTTATAAAACCTTTAACAGATTATCGATCTGTGAACTCCATAAAGACAAACGAACGTCTGGCTCCAACCTCACTCACCTGTCGGCTGCACTGTTCCCCAGAAAGGTACCGAACTGGGAGGCGTAGGCGTGTTCGAACAGCAGAACCAGGAAGCTCTCGCAGAACTCAAAGGAACACGGAAACTGTCGGAGGATCTGCCAGACACAGTCCAGGAACAGCAGGAACACCGGAGCCTCCACACGAGGTTTGGAGTTGGAGAACGCAGACTGAGAACATCTCTGCTGGAAGGGATGACCGGCCTGAGGAGAGGAGGAGGAGGAGGAGAGAGGAGAGGAGGAGGAGAGGAGAGGAGAGGAGAGGAGAGGAGAGGAGAGGAGAGGAGAGGAGAGGAGAGGAGGAGAGGAGAGGAGAGGAGGAGGAGAGAGGAGAGGAGAGGAGAGGAGAGGAGAGGAGAGGAGAGGAGAGGGAGGAGAGGAGAGGAGAGGAGAGGAGAGGAGGAGGAGAGGAGAGGAGGAGGAGGAGGAGAGGAGGAGGAGGAGAGGAGGAGAGGAGAGGAGAGGAGAGGAGAGGAGAGGAGGAGGAGAGGAGAGGAGGAGAGGAGAGAGGAGAGGAGAGGAGAGGAGGAGAGGGAGGAGAGGAGGAGAGAGGAGGAGGAGGAGGAGAGAGGAGAGGAGGAGGAGGAGAGGAGAGGAGAGGAGAGGAGAGGAGGAGGAGGAGGAGGAGAGAGGAGGAGAGGAGGAGAGGAGAGGAGAGGAGAGGAGAGGAGAGAGAGGAGAGAGAGGAGAGGAGAGGAGGAGAGGAGGAGGAGGAGAGGAGAGGAGAGGAGAGAGGAGAGGAGGAGAGAGGAGAGGAGGAAGGAGGAGAGGAGAGGAGGAGGAGAGGAGAGGAGAGGAGGAGGAGGAGAGGAGAGGAGGAGGAGGGAGAGGAGAGAGGAGAGGAGGAGAAGAGGAGGAGAGGAGGGAGGAGGAGGAGAGGAGAGGAGAGGAGAGGAGGAGAGGGAGGAGAGGAGAGGAGGAGGGAGGAGAGGAGGGAGGAGGAGGAGAGGGAGAGGAGGAGGAGAGAGGAGAGGAGAGGAGAGGAGAGGAGAGGAGGAGGAGAGAGGAGAGGAGAGGAGAGGAGAGGAGAGAGAGGAGAGGAGAGGAGAGGGGAGGAGAGGAGAGGAGGAGGAGGAGGAGAGGAGAGGAGGAGGAGGAGAGAGAGGAGAGGAGGAGGAAGGAGGAGGAGAGGAGAGGAGAGGAGAGGAGAGAGGAGAGGAGGAGAGGAGAGAGGGAGGAGAGGAGAGGGAGAAGAGGAGAGGAGAGGAAGGAGAGGAGAGGAGAGGAGAGGGGGAGAGGAGGAGAGAGGAGAGGAGAGGAGAGGAGAGGAGAGGAGAGGGAGGAGAGGAGAGGAGGAGAGGAGAGGAGGAGAGAGGAGAGGAGGAGAGGAGAGAGGAGAGGAGAGGAGAGGAGAGGAGAGGAAGAGGAGAGGAGGAGAAGGAGGACGAGGAGAGAGGAGAGGAGAGAGAGGAGGAGAGTGAGAGAGGAGAGGAGGAGGGAGAGGAGAGGAGGAAGAGGAGGAAGGGGAGAGAGGGAGAGGAGGAGAGGAGAGGAGAGTGAGGAGGAGAGGAGAGGGAGAGGACGTAGAGGAGGAGGAGGAGAAGATGGGAGGGAGAGGAGGAGGAGAGAGGATGAGGAGAGGAGGAGGAGAGGAGAGGAAGAGGAGGAGGAGAGGAGAGGAGAGGAGAGGAGGGGACGAGGAGGAGGAGAGAGGAGGAGGAGAGGAGAGAGAGGAGAGAGAGAGGAGGAGAGAGAGGAAGAACGGAAGGACGAGGGAGGAGAGGAGAGAGGGGAGAGGACACGGAGGAGAGGAGGGAGGGAGACCGGGGGGGAGGAGAGAGGAGAGGAGGAGAGGAGGGAGGAAGAGAGGAAGAGGGAGGAGAGGAGAGGAGGAGGAGGAGAGGAGGAGGAGAGGAGAGGAGAGAGGAGAGGAGGAGAGGAGAGAGGGGAGAGGAGAGGGAGAGAGGAGAGGAGAGGAGAGGAGAGGAGAGGAGGAGAGGAGAGGAGGAGAGGAGAGAGAGGAGAGGGAGGAGAGGAGAGAGAGGAGGAGAGGAGAGGAGAGGAGAGGAGGAGAGGAGAGGAGAGGAGAGAGAGAGGAGGAGAGGAGAGAGGGGAGAGGAGAGGAGAGGAGAGGAGAGGAGAGGAGAGGAGAGGAGAGGAGAGAGGAGAGGAGAGGAGAGGAGAGAGGAGAGGAGAGAGGAAGGAGAGGAGAGAGGAGAGAGGAAGGAGAGAGGGAGAGGAGAGGAGAGGAGAGGAGAGGAGAGGAGAGGAGAGGAGAGGAGAGGAGAGGAGGAGAGAGGGAGAGGAGGAGAGGAGAGGAGGAGGAGAGGAGGGAGAGGAGGAGGAGAGAGGAGAGGAAGGAGAGAGAGGAGAGGAGGAGAGAGGAGAGAGGAGAGGAGAGGAGAGGAGAGGAGAGAGAGGAGAGGAGAGGAGAGGAGAGGAGAGGAGAGAGAGGAGAGGAGAGGAGAGGAGAGGAGGAGGAGAGGAGGGAGAGGAGAGGGAGGAGGAGGAGGAGGAGAGAGAGAGGAGGAGAGAGAGAGGAGAGGAGAGAGGAGAGGAGAGAGGAGAGGAGAGAGGAGAGGAGGAGAGAGGAGAGGAGAGAGGAGAGGAGAGGAGAGGAGAGGAGAGGAGAGGAGAGGAGGAGGAGAGGAGGAGGAGAGGAGAGGAGAGGAGAGGAGAGGAGAGGAGAGGAGAGGAGGAGAGGAGAGGAGAGGAGAGGAGAGGAGAGAGGAGAGGAGGAGAGGAGAGAGGGGAGAGGAGAGGAGAGAGGAGAGGAGAGGAGAGGAGAGGAGAGGAGAGGAGAGAGGAGAGGAGAGAGAGGAGAGAGGAGAGGAGGAGGAGAGGAGAGGAGAGGAGAGGAGAGAGGAGAGGAGAGAGGAGAGGAGGGAGAGGAGGAGAGAGAGGAGAGGAGAGGAGGAGAGGAGAGGAGAGGAGAGGAGAGGAGAGGAGAGGAGGAGAGGAGAGGAGAGGAGAGGAGGGAGGAGAGAGGAGAGGAGGAGGAGAGGAGGAGAGGAGGAGGAGGAGAGGAGAGGAGAGAGGGGAGAGGAGAGAGAGAGGAGAGGAGGAGGAGAGGAGAGGAGAGAGAGGAGAGGAGAGGAGAGGAGAGGAGGAGGAGAGAGGAGGAGAGGAGAGGAGAGGAGAGGAGGAGAGAGAGA